>NC_134356.1:395678176-395868176 GCF_048569485.1 Anomaloglossus baeobatrachus
TCGTTCCACATTCATAGTTTTGATGTCTTCAATGTGAATCTACAATTTTTAGAATCATGAAAATAATGAAAACTCTTTGAAGGAGAAGTTAATAATAATAATTTTATTCATTTATATAGCGCTATTAATTCCACAGCGCTTTACATACATTGGCAATAAGGTGTGTCCAAACGTTTGGTCTGTACTGTGTATGTATATATATATATTATATATATATACACACACACACACACACACACACACACACACACACACACATACATGCACCTGTGCATGAGCAGCTCCCTCTAGTGGTGAATGATTATATACACACATCTGCATGTACAGTATAGCCTGGGTATCATCTGTATTTAATATAATGATATATATCTGCCTCTGCAACTGGTATAACCTCAAGCACATCAACCAGGCGATGCTGGAGATGGAAGATGAAAACCAATCACTGGTATAACCTGGGTATCTCCTGTATACAATTATATCTGTACAGCTGGTATAACCTGGGCATCTCCTGTATATAATTATATATGTACAGCTGGTATAACCTGGGCATCTCCTGTATATAATTATATATGTACAGCTGGTATAACCTGGTCATCTCCTGTATATAATTATATATGTACAGCTGGTATAACCTGGGCATCTCCTGTATATAATTATATATGTACAGCTGGTATAACCTGGGTATCTCCTGTATATAATTATATATGTACAGCTGGTATAACCTGGGTATCGCCTGTATATAATTATATATGTACAGCTGATATAACCTGGGTTTCTCCTGTATATAATTATATATGTACAGCTGGTATAACTTGGGCATCTCCTGTATATAGTTATATATGTACAGCTGGTATAACCTGGGCATCTCCTGTATATAATTATATATGTCCAGCTGGTATAACCTGGGTTTCTCCTGTATATAATTATATATGTACAGCTGGTATAACCTGGGTTTCTCCTATATATAATTATATATGTATAGCTGGTATAACCCGAGCATTTCCTGTATACAATTATATATGTACAGCTGGTATAACACGGGCATCTCCTGTATACAATTATATATGTACAGCTGGTATAACCTGGACATCTCCTGTATATAATTATATATGTGCAGCTGGTATAACCTGGGCATCTCCTGTATATAATTATATACGTACAGCTGGTATAACCTGGCCATCCCCTGTATATAATTATATATGTACAGCTGGTATAACCTGGGCATCTCCTGTATATAATTATATATGTACAGCTGGTATAACCTGGGCATCTCCTGTATATAATTATATACGTACAGCTGGTATAACCTGGCTATCTCCTGTATATAATTATATATGTACAGCTGGTATAACCTGGCCATCTCCTGTATATAATTATATAAGTGCAGCTGGTATAACCTGGGCATCTCCTGTATATAATTATATATGTACAGCTGGTATAACCCGGGCATCTCCTGTATACAATTATATATGTACAGCTGGTATAACCTGGGCATCTCCTGTATATATTTATATATGTACAGCTGGTATAACCTGGGCATCTCCTGTATATAATTATATATGTACAGCTGGTATAACCCGGGCATCTCCTGTATATAATTATATACGTACAGCTGGTATAACCTGGCCATCTCCTGTATATAATTATATATGTACAGCTGGTATAACCTGGCCATCTCCTGTATATAATTATATATGTACAGCTGGTATAACACGGGCATCTCCTGTATACAATTATATATGTACAGCTGGTATAACCTGGGCATCTCCTGTATATAATTATATACGTACAGCTGGTATAGCCTGGGCATCTCCTGTATATAATTATATACGTACAGCTGGTATAACCTGGGCATCTCCTGTATATAATTATATACGTACAGCTGGTATAACCTGGCCATCCCCTGTATATAATTATATATGTACAGCTGGTATAACCTGGGCATCTCCTGTATATAATTATATACGTACAGCTGGTATAACCTGGGCATCTCCTGTATATAATTATATACGTACAGCTGGTATAACCTGGGCATCTCCTGTATATAATTATATATGTACAGCTGGTATAACCTGGCCTTCTCCTGTATATAATTATATAAGTGCAGCTGGTATAACCTGGGCATCTCCTGTATATAATTATATACGTACAGCTGGTATAACCTGGGCATCTCCTGTATATAATTATACATGTACAGCTGGTATAACCTAGGCATCTCCTATATATAATTCTATATGTACAGCTGGTATAACCTGGGCATCTCCTGTATATAATTATATATGTACAGCTGGTATAACCTAGGCATCTCCTATATATAATTCTATATGTACAGCTGGTATAACCTGAGCATCTCCTCTATATAATGTGTAAGCTGTACATGTTTATGATATGAGCCATAGTGGTATATACCTGGGCATTGTGTTTTATAGCTCTTGTAAGTTCCCTGCATGTCAGGTTCCTTTGGCCTGTAGATGGCAGACGGACACTGATTTGTACAGGAGCTGCTGAGGCTAATTTGGGATTTTTACTATGTGGATCATTCTGTGTGAGGTTATGACTGAGCAGCGGCACAGATTTCTCTACACTGCCCTAATTTGTTACAATGTATCAGTGCAGGTAAAAATATATCTTTCTGGAGTTGAGGTACCGGTATAACTCACAGAGGATTGTCTAGACTGGATACATCTACAGTATAGCCATTTCGTAACTGTTAGGCTGGGGTCACTCGTCTATCTGGGCAGAGGGTCCACACTGACCCTGACATCATTGGCTTCGTTGAGATTTTCATCAGAGAACACTGGACAAATGTGAATGGAGCCTAAGCAGGATCAGGTCAGCGCAGGGTTTCAGCCCTTGAATGATAAAAATTGAATATGTCCATTGACTGACAGCAAACAGAAATCTAAAAAAATGGTTAGAAATTAAAATATGTTAGGGTACTTTCACACCTCCGTTTTTTCTTCTGCGGCACAATCCGGCACTTTGCAGGAAAATCGCAACCGTTTTTTTTTGCTGCCGGTTGCGATTTTCCTGCATAGACTTTAATTAGTGCCGCATTGTGCCGCATGGCCTTGCGTTCCATCCGGTTTTTGCCGCAAGCGGCAGATTTAGCAGATGCGGCGGCCGGATGGAACGTTGCCTGGCACGTTTTTTCGTGCAGCAAAAAAAACCGCATCGCGCCGCATTCGGCCGATGCGGCGCATCTCTCAATGCATGCCTATGGCGGCCGGATGCGGCGCGATGCGGCAAATACCGCATCCGGCCGCCGCATGCGGTTTTTGCCACTGCGCATGCTCAGTAGCATGCCGCAAGCGGCAAAAACCGGGCGGGCCGCATGGGAAAAACTTATGCAAAGGATGCGGTGTTTTCACCGCATCCGTTGCATAGCTTGCACAGCCGGATTGAGCCGCAGGGCTCAAGCCGGATGTGTGAAAGTAGCCTTAGAAAGTTACAGAGTATTGTCATGTGATGAGGATTATTGCTTTACTGACACTTGTGCTTGTCAGCTCAGTGGGCGAGGACCCCTCCGTTGCTGCCCCCGATCATTATTCATTAATATCATGAGAGTTTTGTGTCAGTAAATCCACAACTTTTCTCGTTATTAGGAAACGCCACAAGAATCAGGTCACTGGAATGAAGTAGGGGCCAGAGCGAGGGATGATGGGAAATGTGACTGGGGGCAGGGAGTCGGAATAACAATGTGGGACATGGACCCCACCGGCCTCATCATGTGTGGGAATGTTTCCCCTCTGCACACATCACGTCATAGTGTTATATAATACCGACACTGCGGTACCAAACACCCGCCCTATATCTGCATCACCCATAGCTACCCAGCACCCTCCCTATTCCTGCATCACCCATAGCTACCCAGCACCCGCCCTATACCTGCATCACCCATTGCTACACAGCACCCGCCCTATTCCTGCACCACCCATATCTACCCAGCACCCGCCCTATACCTGCACCACCCATATCTACCCAGCACCCGCCCTATACCTGCACCACCCATATCTACCCAGCACCTGCGTCATCCATATCTACCCCGCACCACCTAAAACTACCTGTATCACCTAAAACTACCCAGCACCCGCCCTATACCTGCATCACCCATATCTACCCAGCACCCGCCCTATACCTGCACCACCCATATCTACCCAGCACCCGCCCTATACCTGCACCACCCATATCTACCCAGCAGCCGCCCTATACCTGCACCACCCATATCTACCCAGCACCCGCCCTATACCTGCATCATCCATATCTACCCAGCACCTGCGTCATCCATATCTACCCCGCACCACCTAAAACTACCTGTATCACCTAAAACTACCCAGCACCCGCCCTGTACCTGCATCACCCAGTAATTAAAAAAAAAATATAATGATTAAATATATTATTATGTATATCATTATTATGTATAATATCCACTACTAGGATAGACGCTTTTGGTTTTCTAGCATTCATTCTGTACCTTTGACGTCATCCGTATATGTCCAGCAACTGCCCTGTGCCTGCATCATTATTATCTGCCCAGGCATCCATATCTGCACAGGACCCACCCTGTACTCACGTCATTCATATCTGCCCAGCACCCAGTCTGTACCTGCATCATCCAGATCAACTCAGCACCTGCGGACACCTGCATTATCCATATCTGCTCAGAAGCCACCTTGTACCAGCATCATCCGTATCTGCTCAGAACCCTCCCTGTACCTATATCATCCATATATGCCTAGCACCTGCCCTATAGCTGCATTATAAATATATGCCCAGGAAGACCTCTCTGTCCTTGCATCATCCATATCTGCCCAGCAACTACCTTATGCCTGCATCATCCATTTCTGCCTAGCACACACCCCGTACCTGTAGCATCAATATCTGCTCCTCACCCGCACTGTACTTGCATCATCCATATCTGCAGAGCACCTGCCTTATACCTACATCATCCACATGGGCATAGCATCCACTCTATACCTGCATCATCCGCATCTGCCCAGCAACTGTCTTATTCCTGCCTCATTCATGTCTACCCAGAACCCGCCGTATATCTGCATCATCCATATCTGCCCAGGATGTGCCCTGTACCTGTATCTCGTATATCTGCCCCCAGACCTGCCTTGCAAGTGCGTCATTGGTATCTGCTCAGCACCTGCTTTGTATCTTCATCCATCATAGCTACCCAGCATCTGCCCTATACCTGAATCATCCATATCTGCCTAGCACCCACTCTGTACCTACATCATCAATATCTGCCCAGCACCCACTCTGTACCTACATCATCAATATCTGCCCAGCACCCACTCTGTACCTACATCATCAATATCTGCCCAGCACCCACTCTGTACCTACATCATCAATATCTGCCCAGCACCCACTCTGTACCTACATCATCAATATCTGCCCAGCACCCACTCTGTACCTACATCATCAATATCTGCCCAGCACCCACTCTGTACCTACATCATCAATATCTGCCCAGCACCCACTCTGCACCTGCATTATGCGTATCTTAATCAAGGAGCTGGGAGTCCAGGCAGCCATCCATCCAGAAATAGAGCCATCACTAAGGCATGGGAGAAGGGAGTATAAGCCCCTCCCAAAATGTGATTGAGCGAACCACACGAGAAAGGGCACACACCTGAATAGAAGTGAAACAGGAAGGCAAGGCATGAGAAAGAAAGACAAAACATCCATCAGCGGTTGGGCCAACACAAAAAAGGCTGTGGTCTAATCAAGAGGAAAACCAGCCAAAAACCAGAGATTACCTGGTTTGAACCCTGGAGTGGAGCCATGATAATGCCTGCATCATCCATATCTGCCCAGCACGCGCCCTATACCTGCATCATCCATATCTGCCCAGCACTCGCCCTATACCTGCATCATCCATATCTGCCCAGCACGCGCCCTATACCTGCATCATCCATATCTGCCCAGCACTCACCCTATACCTGCATCATCCATATCTGCCCAGCACGCGCCCTATACCTGCATCATCCATATCTGCCCAGCACTCACCCTATACCTGCATCATCCATATCTATCCAGCACTCGCTCTCTACTTATTTTTCACCATTTTTATAATCTCTGCTTGCTGTTTATGAATTGGAACATTCTTCTTGACAGCTTATGAATCTGTTACAATGTATCAGTGCAGGACATCCTCTGTGAGGAGCACTGGGCAGCACAGATGTCTCTCCTATCCTGTTTGTTACAATGTATCAGTGAATGGCACCCTCTGAAGAGCACTCGACAGCACAGATGCCTCTCCTATCCTGTTTGTTACTATGTATCAGTGCAGAGCATCCTCTGTGAAGCACTGGGCAGCACAGATGCCTCTCCTATCCTGTTTGTTACTATGTATCAGTGCAGTGCATCCTCTGTGAAGCACTCGACAGCACAGATGTCCCTCCTATCCTATTTGTTACAATGTATCTGTGCATGATATCCTCTGTGAGGAGCACTCGACAGCACAGATGTCTCTCCTATCCTGTTTGTTACAATGTATTGTACCGCCCCGCGGACTCGGCTGCGACCGCCGTGCCGCTCGGATCCGTGCTCGTACGGTGGGTGGTGGTTCAAGCTCCTCACGGACCCGGGAGTCACGTCGCTCTGCAAGGGGGTTGGCGCTACACGCAGGGACTTCAGTGGGGGAAGTTCCACGGCCGGGGCCACGGTGGTTTGGTAGGGGTGTAAGTTTGTGACGCCACCCACGGGTTGTGGTGAATAGATGGACACCACTGCTGCCGTTAACTAGGCCTCCCGGGGATGGTGTTGCGCAGCTTGGTGTTGACCCCTCCGTGGGTAGGGGAGTGATGGTCCCGGGGGCCCGAGGGAGGTGCGGAGGCGTCGGAGCGGGTGCAGGCGTATGATGGTGCAGTGCGGCGCGGTGCGCGGCCCGAAGGCACTGGTGTACTCACTATGACACAATACACTGGAGTCTCTGGTAAACCAAACGGAGTGATGAACGGGGCCCGCAGCCGGCTGCAGCTTGTCCCTGAACGGGATGGTGGTTTCCGCCTTTCTCCTGCAGCTTTTTATATGAATGTTTGACTCCTATGCCTAAGCAACGATAGTCCGCTCCCTGGCTTGCTGGTTGTCGGAAGAGCCCTGTTTGCCCGCAGACGCTGGCCCTTTGGGTCTCTCTCTATGCCTTGGCGGTGGCTTTACCCTGTATGGTTGGGCTGTTGTCTTCTAACGGGTCTTGTGTGGGATAGGTCCTTAAGTCCAGTCCTCAATCAGTTGATTTGACTTGGCCTTGTCGGTTCGGGGCTTTGTACCCCTCCTGGTGCTCCGGTTTCCAATCGTTTCCCCGGTTCAGTAACGGTGGGCCACCGTCCCTACGGTTCCACCGGCTGTAATCCCAGCTCCTGCAGGCGGCCACCACCGTCTGCCTCCTTGCCAGAGGTGACTGGGCTCCAACCCAGCCACCTGAGTAGACTATTGGCAGGCCTGGTCACAGGTCTGCCTTTGAACTCAACCTCTCTCCTTCACTGTCAAGACCCATCTACTTGAGTGTCCTAGAACTTGTGTCTTTCCCGCCTCCAGGCCTGTGAACTCCTCGGTGGGTGGAGCCAACCGCCTGGCTCGGCCCCCTGGTGTGGACATTAAACCTGGAGGGTGGTGACAAGGGTTTCTTGGTTGGCTGCTGTCACCTACTCAGGGAGGGTGGGGGGGGGTGTGTGTGTGTGACTACCTGGGACGACCTGACTAGTCCAGGGCGTCACAGTATCAGTGAAGGGCATCCTCTGTGAGGAGCACTCGGTAGCACAGATGTCTCTCCTATGCTGTTTGTTACAATGTATCAGTGAAGGCCATCCTCTGAGGAGCACTCGGCAGCACAGATGTCTCTCCTATCCTGTTTGTTACAATGTATCAGTGAAGGGCATCCTATAAGAAGCACTCGGCAGCACAGGTGTCTCTCCTATCCTGTTTATTACAATGTATGAGTGCCTTTAACAAATCAGTCTGGAGTCCAGGTGGTTTAGCACATTACAAAGCAGGTGCCAGCTACTGACTGCCATCGCCCAGCGACTCCTCAGTAATATATAGGTCAGTGCATGATCGGGGGTGTAGTAGGAAGACGCAGAGGGTCCGGCGGATACTGTTAGATTTTATTCACATGTAAAGATTCGGTAAGTTTCTGGTACAAACCGTTTCCATCTCCCGAATACTAACCTTATAATTTACAATGTTCACTACAGACGCCCCTCCCCCACTTCGGGAAGCGAGGAGGGGGGCTTAATCTGCTATACATTAATACAAAGTAGTTACAAAATGTAAAAAGAACAAAAGACATTAAATTACAGTTTACAGAGTCTCCTATGATGAGGTTGTTGGACGTGCCCACCCTGGCGTGGATGCAGGTCAGACCGCGCTCAGTCACACTCCCCCGATCCTCTATCTATCATTAATGATGCCCTACCTGGTGCATCGTGGGAAAAAATTAAAGGGTGACTCCACCCAGTTTGTCCATTAGGAGGGGGGGTCTGTCAGACCAGGTAATTATAGCCATAAACCGAGTCCCGTTATTGTCTGCTGGTGGCAGGCAGATAATTATATCAGCTCTGTAATAAACACAGAGAGAACCTGATTCTAGTAGGGGGACCATTACTTTACAAGTGCTGGCTGAGGCTGATGTGCTCTGGGCTCTCAACTCTCCCCAGCCTGAGATGGCTGATAACAGGGATAATAGGCTGTCAGCGTACAGAACCTGAGAGGCGCTTGTGTATATACCGCAGTGCGGCCATACATAGAGCCCTGTGCGGCTGAATGTAACATGATTGTAGATGTTGATCAGAGAGTCCATGTGATTGGCGGCTAATCACCCCAGCACTTCAGGGGTTACTGGATTTTGGCTCTTGTCAGGAGGCCCCTGCTCTTTTTCCACTCACAGGAACTTGTACAGAATATAAAATAGTTTCCGATTGTTCTGCTGAGTTTCATTGAGGCGCGAACAGTTTCAGGGCGACACCAGGAGCCCCCGCGAGGCTGTCAGCGACCACAGACGTGACCGGATTTCATACACGTCGCCTTTTGTGTACCATGAAATGCCTAGTGAGCCCCTCACAGCCCCCTTCCCTGGAGCTCGGCCACCTCTGCAGGGAGCCTTGGGATGGATTTCCTCTCGATTTCCCTCATGCTGTGCCCCCTCTATCTGAGAAGCCGCCCACAACCAAGGGGCAATTCATTGGAGACCTTGGCCAGCATAACCCTTGCACTGGGCTCCATCAGATGGGGGGCGCCATTGTGATGACATCATGTGACTATCTTCCCAGGTTCTTTAGCACAGTCTTCTCTTGTGAGTGACCCTCTCGCAGAGGTCCTTATTTTATGAAGACCACCAGAAACCCTTAATCACAAGCCCCTGTGTCACCAGCAAGCATGGTACAAGAAGAGTGGGCTATGGTGTGGACAGAGGAGAAGGACCTGGAGCTCATCCCTCCCCGGCACTGGCCGACGGGAGATCGGATTTTGAGTGGATATGACAGTTCTGTTACCTTCCCGCCACACCTGCAGGAGAGGACACAATATGGACCCTTCTTCACCATGGACGGCAGATGTCCAGCAGCATAGTGACAGTGCATAGTTAAGTCCTGGGGTGCTGAGGGGTGCAGGCTGTTGGGGTGGTCTATGGGGAGGGTTAGTGGCTTCCGCTGCTCTTGCTGTTTCCACTTGACCAGTCGATGATGATAAAACTGAGACTCATGATCATGAAGAGAACCCCGAGGCCTGCAAAGCAGGCAGCCTGTGAGGACAAGAGGAGATATCAGAAACTCGTCTGGGATAGGAGGACATGGGGGATGAAGGGAGGAGCTCATCCAGGATACGAGGGCATGGGATGTGAAGGGAGGCGCTCGTCCGGGATACGAGGACATGAGATGTGAAGGGAGATGCCAGTCTGGGATATGAGGACATGGGGGATGAAGGGAGGCACTTCTCCGGGATACAAGGATATGGGATGTGAAGGGAGGTGCTCGTCCGGGATACAAGGACATGGGGGATGAAGGGAGGAGCTCGTCCGGAATATGAGGACATGGGATGTGAAGGGAGGTGCCAGTCTGGGATATGAGGACATGGGGGATGAAAGGAGGCGCTCTTCTGGGATACTAGGACATAGTATGTGAACGGAGGTGCCAGTGTGGAATACGAGGACATGGGATGTGAAGGGAGGTGCTCATCCGCGATACAAGGAT
This sequence comes from Anomaloglossus baeobatrachus, assembly GCF_048569485.1. NCBI lineage: Eukaryota > Metazoa > Chordata > Amphibia > Anura > Aromobatidae > Anomaloglossus > Anomaloglossus baeobatrachus. The sequence goes on from NC_134356.1 coordinate 395,688,373, forward strand.
ATGGGGGTTGAACGGAGGCACTCATCCGGCATACGAGGACATGGGATGTGAAGGGAGGCACTCGTCCGGGATATGAGGACATGGGATGTGAAGGGCAGTGTCAGTCTGGGATATGAGGACATGGGGAATGAAGGGAGATGCTTGTCCGGGATACAAGGACATGAGACGTAAAGGGAAGTGCTCGTCTGGGATACAATGACATGGGGGTTGAAGGAAACACATGGGATGAGGACATGGGATGTAAAGGGAGGTGCCAGTCTGGGATACGAGGACATGGGGGATGAAGAGAGGCGCTCGTCTTGGATATGAGGATATGGAAGATAAAGGGGAGGCGCTCGTTAGGGATATGGATACATGGGGGATGAAGGGAGGCGCTCATCTGGGAAACGAGAACATGCGAGATTAGAGGGGGAGCTAGTCCAGGATACAGAGACATGGTATATGAAGGGAGGACCTTATCCTGGATACGAGGACATTGGGGATGAAGCTAGGCACTTGTCTGGATTACAAGGACATGAGGGATAAAGGGAAGTGTGCGCCTGGATCTTGGCACCTACCAGGATTTTGGGTGGTGATTTCGTTGGCTCTTTGTCTTTGGGCATTATACGAATGTAGAAGGCAGCAGGGAAGATGAAGATCAGACATGGGGCAGAGGTGGCACCTGCAACAAAAGAAAGATAAAGACACAAAGACCAAGACAAAGTTCTCCCCAAGATGAACGCTCTATATATATTATAGGTCCAGTCACACATAACGAGATCGTGAACGAGATCGCTACTACGTCACAGTTCCCGGATCATTGCTGAGTCGTTGGTGAAATCGTATGCGAGGTGTCACACACACCGACTTTAGGAACGAGCATGCGACCCGTATAACGATCTTGTAAATCGTCGGGTCCCTGTCACACAACAGCTGTGGTGACAATTCCGATCTCGAATCACTCATTTAGGTCGTTAACGAAATCGTTAGCTAGGTGTCAAACATACAGATCCATCCTGCCCAGCAGGACTCTAACGAGCCAAAAATGGCCCAGGCTGTTCAGCATCGACCAACGATCTCACAGCAGGGGGCGGATCGTTGGTACGTGTCAAACGTGACGAGATCGCTGGTGAAGTCATTGTTGCGTCACAGAAACTGTGACGTAGCAAAGATCTCGTTCACAATCTCGTTATGTGTGAAGTGGCCTTATCACCTTAGCCCTTACTGTTATCACAGCTTCTCCACTTGCAAATATCTGATTACTAAAGGCCAGTCACACTAAACAACTTACCAGCAATCCCAACAAGGATACAACCTGATAGGGATCGCTGGTAAGTTGCTAGGAGGTCACTGGTGAGATGTCACACTAAGCGACGCTCCAGCGATCCCACCAGCAACCTGACCTGGCAGGGATCGCTGGAGCGTCGCTACACGTGGAAGCATGCTGCGCTTGGTAACTAAGGTAAATATCGGGTAACCAACCCGATATTTACCTTGGTTACCAGCGCACACCGCTTAGCGCTGGCTCCTTGCACACCTAGCCACAGTACACATCGGGTTAATTACCCGATGTGTACTCTGCTACGTGTGCAGGCAGCAGGAGCCGGCTTCTGCGGACGCTGGTAACCACGGTAAACATCGGGTAACCAAGAAGCCATTCCCTTGGTTACCCGATATTTACCTTCGTTACCAGCGTCCGCCGCTCTCACACTGCCAGTGCCGGCTCCCTGTTCCCTGCACTCATAGCCACAGTACATATCGGGTTAATTACCCAATGTGTACTCCAGCTACATGTGCAGAGAGCAGGGAGCCGGCACTGACAGCTGAGAGCGGCGGACGCTGGTAACGAAGGTAAATATCGGGTAACCAAGGGAATGGCTTCTTGGTTACCCGATGTTTACCGTGGTTACCAGCATCCGCAGAAGCCGGCTACTGCTGCCTGCACATTTAGTTGTTGCTGTCTCTCTGTCACACACAGCGATGTGTGCTTCACAGCGGGAGAGCAACAACTAAAAAATGGCCCAGGACATTCAGCAACAACCAGCAACCTCATAGCAGGGGCCAGGTTGTTGCTGGATGTCACACACAGCAACATCGCTAGCAAGTTGTGCATCAGCAGCGATGTTGCTTAGTGTGACGGTACCTTTAGGCAGTATGAGTGGAGTGCTTCCTGCTGGCAAGACCGAATATAAGCTGCCTGACAGCCCCATTGTATCTGCAGCTAGAGCAAATGGATGGTAGTTTTCCGAGTCCCCTTATACCTTATCCTTATCTACATCTTACCGATGATGCCGAATATTCCCAGTATGGTGGGGGCAAAGATAACCAGCAGGTTAATGAGAGTGAGCAGCACCACGGCGATGATGATGTGCCGGATCCAGCTGAAGTCCTTGTTCTGGAAGAGCATGTGCTGAATGGCGCGGCGGACCTGCGGAGATTAGGAGATAAACAGCATTCAGTCCTGCACTATCACCACCGCCTCCAGTTTCCACAAAATACACTACACCCCAGGCAGCATCCTCCAGAAGATATCCTGCACTCGCTATAAGATATGCTACATCCCCCAGCCAGCAATTTCCACAAGATACGCTACACATCTCTCAAACACCACCCTCCACAAGATACACTACACCCCCCGGCCAGCACCCTGCAGAAGGTACGCTACACATCCCACAGCCAGCATCTTCCACAAAATATGGTACACCCCCCAGCCAGCATCCTCCACAAGATTGGCTACACCCCCCAGCCAGCATCCTCCAAAGATATGCTGCACCTGCCACAAGATACGCTACACCCCCCAACCAGCACTCTCCAGAAGATACGCTACACATTCCACAGCCAGCACTCTGCAGAAGATAACCTCCACACAATACACTACACCCACCAGCCAGCACTCTCCATAAGATACGCTACATACACTCCAGCCAGCACCCTCCACAAAATATGGTACACCCCCCAGCCAGCATCCCCCACAAGATACGCTACATCCCCAGCCAGCATCCTCCAGAACATATGCTGCACCTTCCACAAGATATGCTACACCCCCCAACCAGCACTCTCCAGAAGAATTCTACACATCCCACAGCCAGAACTCTCCACAAGAAATGCTGCACCCTCCATAAGATAAGCTACACCCCCCCACCAGCGAGCACTCTCCACAAGTTATGCTACACCCCCCAGCCAGCATCCTCCAGATGATACACTACACCTCCACCAGCCAGCACTTTCCACAGGATACACTACGCCCCCCTAGCGAGCACTTTCCACAAGATATGCTACACTACGCTCAAACACCACCCTCCACAAGATATATTAATCAGCCAGCACCCTCCAAAAGACTGAAGATATGCTGCACTCTCCACAAGATATGCTACACCCCCCAGCAAGCACCCTTCACAAGATACGCTACACCCCAGCAATCTCTGCACAAGATATGCTACACCCCCAAGCCAGCACCCTCCACAAGATACACTACACCTCCCTCAACCAGCACCCTCCACAAGATATGCTACACCCCCAAGCCAGCACCCTCCACAAGATACACTACACCTCCCTCAACCAGCACCCTCCACAAGATACGCTACACCACCAAGCCAGCACCCTCCACAAGATATGCTACACCACCAAGCCAGCACCCTCCACAAGATACGCTACACCACCAAGCCAGCACCCTCCACAAGATACGCTACACCACCAAGCCAGCACCCTCCACAAGATACACTACATTCCCAGCCACCACCCTCCACAAGTTATGCTACATCCCCCAACGAGAACATTTCAGCTCTTACCGGGAATAAGACTATGGGCACAGTGAGGGTGACCGCGGTGAGAACAGCCACACGTACACACAAGATGTGGATGTCAAATGGGTCCACGTAGCTGTAAGTGTGCAGAAGCTCTGACTCCACATGGTCTGAAAACATCAAAGAAGAAAGTGAGGGAGGATGTGACGGGGAGTAGTTATATAGGACAAATCTGCACATACAAGTCCCTAAATACAAATAAGTCGATTCAGTGTCTGCATTTGATGGTGGAAAAATTGAGAAAAAGCTGCCCAGCAATACAGGAGTGTTGCAGAATAAGCTTGCTGACTGTTTCCAATAATAACCAGAATTCGGTATTGTTGTTGTCGGTGATAGGGAACATTCTTGACCTGGTCCTGCTCACACAGCTGACAAATTCCTAACCTAGGATCCAGTCTGCACAATTTCTTGTGCACTGCACAAAGCTGCTATTATCTGTACTGATAGTTTGCTACAATGTGTCAGTGCAGGAAAAATATTCGGCCTTTTAACACCAAGTCCTGTTCTTTTCAGACCAGTCCCCCATGGTCTTATAGGAGAAGCATTTGTGCACTACACTCGGTCGCACCGAGCTCTGATTTATGGCGCTATATATTTATATTCATGCCTTTTACACCACTCGTTACAGAAGTAGAAGCTTCTCCTTTTCTAATGATTTGTGCATTTCCTGCAGAAGAGACGCCTCTCTCATGTGTCTGATGACATGAACCCGTCGCCTCCGTCCCTGCACCTGCAGAACATCACGCTGAGCGGCGACAACCCTCCTCCCGGGGTCCCGATCACGTGAACTCGCAACCTACCATAGAAGGTGAGGTATCCGAAGAGAGCGGCCAGGAAATACATGCAATACATGACGGCAATGGAGATATTAGACACTTGCTGCATCTTCTTCTTGGAGGCGCTGACAAGAGAAAAGTAACAACTATCAGGCTCCTGTCCATGATAAGGGACTGGATCAGCGGGGAGGCCTATAGGGGTGCGAGGTGGCGGTCACCCCCGTACACTACTGCGCAGGACGGAGGGCAGCAGACATTATATTCAGATATTCAGAACTATTAGGTCTCTACATCAAAGCACAGGAGGGGAAGGGGCAAATCTGAGGCCGGCAGAAGGGGCAAATCTGAGGCCGGGAGAAGGGGCAAATCTGAGGCCGGGAGAAGGGGCAAATCTGAGGCCGGGAGAAGGGGCAAATCTGAGGCCGGCAGAAGGGGCAAATCTGAGGCCGGGAGAAGGGGCAAATCTGAGGCCGGGAGAAGGGGCAAATCTGAGGCCGGCAGAAGGGGCTAATCTGAGGCCAAGAGAAGGGGCAAATCTGAGGCCGGAAGAAGGGGCAAATCTGAGGCCGGAAGAAGGGGCAAATCTGATGCCGGGAGAAGGGGTAAACCTGAGGCCGGGAGAAGGGGCAAACCTGAGGCCGGGAGAAGGGGCAAACCTGAGGCCGGGAGAAAGGGCAAATCTGAGGCCGGGAGAAAGGGCAAATCTGAGGCCGGGAGAAAGGGCAAATCTGAGGCCGGGAGAAAGGGCAAATCTGAGGCCGGCAGTAGGGTCAAATCTGAGGCCAGGAGAAGGGGCAAATCTGAGGCCAGGAGAAGGGGCAAATCTGAGGCCGTGAAAAGGGGCAAATCTGAGGTCGGGAAAAGGGGCAAATCTGAGGTCGGGAAAAGGGTCAAATCTGAGGCCGTGAAAAGGGGCAAATCTGAAGTCGGGAGAAGGGGCAAATCTGAAGTCGACAGAAGGGGCAAATCTGAGGCCGGCAGAAGGGGCAAATTTGAGCCAGTGACAGCACAGACCCCCGGCAGCACAGACCCCTGGAAGCACAGTCTCGTGGCAGCAAAGTCCCGCGGCAGCACAGTCCCGCGGCAGCACAGTCCCGCGGCAGCACAGTCTCGCGGCAGCACAGTCTCGTGGCAGCACAGTCTCGCGGCAGCACAGTCTCGCGGCAGCACAGTCTCGCGGCAGCACAGTCCCGCGGCAGCACAGTCCCGCGGCAGCACCCTGCTCTTCTGGATACTCACTCTTTCAGTTCTGTGTATATAGGAAGGACCTCTGGGTGACACACAAAGGCAAAAGCCATGATGGGAATGGTGTACGCAGTCTACAAAAATGGAAGATCCAAAAATAAGCACGAGGGCAGAACAATATCAGGATGAGTACATGACTTCTCACAACTACACACAACACTACACATGCAGCACTACAAACAGATGATAACTACACACCACACTACACACATGACTCCAAGCACACATATTACACAGTCAAGACATGCGGACTCCACAAACATGACACTACACACACAACCCTACATGTCGGTATTATACGACCACGGCAGTCTTGTAATCGTCACCTGTGAGTTCAGTGTGAACATCATGGCTGAGCATTCTCCACTTTCCGGCTCTGCTACATCTGTGTGACCGTTCTGATAGGCGTAGTCACCAGATGTCAGGCTCGTGTTCCCGAGCATCGTGTGGTTCATGCTGTCCCAGGACATGGGACATGGAATCTGGAACTTCTTATATATGACCTGGATTTGAAAAAACATGGATGTCAAAAAGAGGCTCTACACCCATAAACATACAAGAAATGAGTTTTCAGATGTTCAGGAGAAATGAACAACGCTGTTTTATTTAGTGCTGTAAAGGGTCGTGCTTGCTCTAGAGTTGCCATGGAAGCATTAACTTTCAAGTTCTGAGGTGCTTGGACTCATATCCTATAAATATCACTATCCAAGACAGGTCATGTGACAGGAAGTGCACACAGCTACTTTTCTGATGCTATGGTGACCCCAGAGCAAGCACAATACTTCATACTTCAGCTGCAATAAGTAAAAAAACAAAAATAATTGTGCAAAATCTTATATTTCGCAAGACAAATTCTTATGAAGAGTTCCTTTAAAGGGGTGATCTACTACTCAGACAGCCCCTTCCCAATCACCATATTACCCCTCCTCTGAGTGTTCGCTACAACTGAAGGAAGAAAAAGTGAAGTGGCTTATGATTGGCTACAGAGGTCATGTGATATAACATCACGCGAGACCTGGTGCCGACTTTGCTGGAACAACGCCAGCACCGATGGCGACTACATAATAATAATAATCATAATCATAATAATAATTTATTCATTTATATAGCGCTATTAATTCCATAGCACGTTACATACATTGGCAACACTGTCCCCATTGGGGCTCACATATTGACATTATTTTATCTGGTGGTATATAGCAATTGAGAAGGGGTTGTCTGAGTAGTGGACAATCCCTTTAAGGAAGATTTTCTGGAATCTGTAGTCCTTTTTATTTACTGTATGGTACACTGATCACTTACGGAGCACAAGAAGAACACCATACAGCTGAGGGAGAAGCCGCTGGCATATCCGAGGTAACCTGGAGAGAGACAGGAGAAGGCTCGTAATCAGGCGACGTTCATCACACTGCCATTATAATGCAATCACTCTGTCCAGAGTATATTATTCCCTGTTATCAGCCCGGCTATTTATCTGCCCACAAACACTTTACACTCACCCAGCTGCTTCATTAACGCCAGCGGCAGAATGATGGAGATCGATACTATAACAACCAGATAGTTCCCGTCCATGTACCAGTCCCTGCAAGAAGAAGACGAGGCGAGAGCATGAGACGGAGGAGAAGAGATAACGAGAGGACACAAAACAGTGAGCACAACATGGCCACAGGTATATAGTGTGAATAATATAATCCCCTATACATATACAATGTGAACAGTATACAAGGTAAAACGGCTGTAAATATACAGTGTTACCAGTATACGGAATAATATGGCTCTACATATACAGTGTGACCAGTATACGGAGTAACACGGCTCTACATATACAGTGTGACCAGTATACAGAGTAACACGGCTCTACATATACAGTGTGACCAGTATACAGAGTAACACGGCTCTACATATACAGTGTGACCAGTATACGGAGTAACACGGCTCTACATATACAGTGTGACCAGTATACAGAATAATATGGCTCTACATATACAGTGTGACCAGTATATGGAGTAACACAGCCCTACATATACAGTGTGACCAGTATACAGAATAATATAGCTCTACATATACAGTGTGACCAGTATACAGAATATAGCTCTACATATACAGTGTGACCAGTATACGGAGTAACACGGCTCTACATATACAGTGTGACCAGTATACAGAATAATATAGCTCTACATATACAGTGTGACCAGTATACGGAGTAACACGGCTCTACATATACAGTGTGACCAGTATACGGAATAATATGGCTCTACATATACAGTGTGACCAGTATACAGAATAATATAGCTCTAGATATACAGTGTGACCAGTATATGGAGTAACACCGGCTCTACATATACAGTGTGACCAGTTTACGGAGTAACACGGCTCTACATATACAGTGTAATCAATATATGGAGTAAGACGGCTGTAAATATACAGTGACCAGTATACAGAGTAACACAGCTCTACATATACAGTGTGACCAGTATACAGAGTAACACGGCTCTACATATACAGTGTGACCAGTATACAGAGTAACACGGCTCTACATATACAGTGTGACCAGTATACAGAGTAACACGGCTCTACATATACAGTGTGACCAGTATACAGAGTAACCACGACTCTACATATACAGTGTGACCAGTATACAGAGTAACCACGACTCTACATATACAGTGTGACCAGTATACAGAGTAACCACGACTCTACATATACAGTGTGACCAGTATACAGAATAATATGGCTCTACATATACAGTGTGACCAGTATACGGAGTAACACAACTCTACATATACAGTGTGACCAGTATACAGAATAATATGGCTGTACATATACAGTGTGACCAGTATACAGAATAATATAGCTCTACATATACAGTGTGACCAGTATACGGAATAATATAGCTCTACATATACAGTGTGACCAGTATACGGAGTAACACAGCTCTACATATACAGTGTGACCAGTATACAGAATAATATGGCTGTATATATACAGTGTGACCAGTATACAGAATAATATGGCTCTACATATACAGTGTGACCAGTATACGGAGTAACACAGCTCTACATATACAGTGTGACCAGTATACAGAATAATATGGCTGTACATATACAGTGTGACCAGTATACAGAATAATATGGCTGTACATATACAGTGTGACCAGTATACAGAATAATATGGCTCTACATATACAGTGTGACCAGTATACGGAGTAACACAGCTCTACATATACAGTGTGACCAGTATACAGAATAATATGGCTGTACATATACAGTGTGACCAGTATACAGAATAATATAGCTCTACATATACAGTGTGACCAGTATACGGAATAATATAGCTCTACATATACAGTGTGACCAGTATACAGAATAATATGGCTGTATATATACAGTGTGACCAGTATACAGAATAATATGGCTCTACATATACAGTGTGACCAGTATACGGAGTAACACAGCTCTACATATACAGTGTGACCAGTATACAGAATAATATGGCTGTACATATACAGTGTGACCAGTATACAGAATAATATGGCTGTACATATACAGTGTGACCAGTATACAGAATAATATGGCTCTACATATACAGTGTGACCAGTATACGGAGTAACACAGCTCTACATATACAGTGTGACCAGTATACAGAATAATATGGCTGTACATATACAGTGTGACCAGTATACAGAATAATATAGCTCTACATATACAGTGTGACCAGTATACGGAATAATATAGCTCTACATATACAGTGTGACCAGTATACGGAGTAACACAGCTCTACATATACAGTGTGACCAGTATACAGAATAATATGGCTGTATATATACAGTGTGACCAGTATACAGAATAATATGGCTCTACATATACAGTGTGACCAGTATACGGAGTAACACAGCTCTACATATACAGTGTGATCAGTATACAGAATAATATGGCTGTACATATACAGTGTGACCAGTATACAGAATAATATGGCTCTACATATACAGTGTGATCAGTATACAGAATAATATGGCTCTACATATACAGTTTCACTAGTATATGGAGTAACACGGCTCTACATATACAGTGTGACCAGTATACGGAATAATATGGCTCTACATATACAGTGTGACCAGTATACAGAATAATATGGCTGTACATATACAGTGTGACCAGTATACAGAATAATATGGCTCTACATATACAGTGTGATCAGTATACAGAATAATATGGCTCTACATATACAGTTTCACTAGTATATGGAGTAACACGGCTCTACATATACAGTGTGACCAGTATACGGAATAATATGGCTGTACATATACAGTGTGACCAGTATACAGAATAATATGGCTCTACATATACAGTGTGATCAGTATACAGAATAATATGGCTCTACATATACAGTTTCACTAGTATATGGAGTAACACGGCTCTACATATACAGTGTGACCAGTATACGGAATAATATGGCTCTACATATACAGTGTGACCAGTATACGGAGTAACACGGTTCTACATATACAGTATAATCAGTATACGGAGTAACACGACTCTACATATACAGTGTAATCAGCATACGGAGTAATACGACTCTACATATACAGTGAGACCAGTATACGGAGTAACACGGCTGTAAATATTGTAAGGATGCAATGTGGTAGATGGCCGGTATGTGTCACAGAGGTGGAAATCCTCTGCGATCTGAGCCTGGATTGTTTCTCTGGGACTTGTAGTTCCATGAGGATTTTTGTACACATTCAGGGCTGGGTTCATGGGATGGTCAGAAGTGATGGGCGGGACTGACCATCCACATACCTCCCATACATAGGTGTGTCTCATGGGATTTAATGGAGTTGTCGTTTGTCACATGATCTCTGTGTGCTGGTGGGAGCCATCTTGGTTGGAGCACATGTGCAGGAGATCCTGTGCATACAGGGCTGGTGAGGGCGCTGAAATGTCAGGGAGATGCAGAATCCACTGAGGCTTTGAGGAATTGGAACGTGTACAAGGGCCGGGATGGTGAGCCCAGTGTGAGAGTCTCCCTGGACTGGATGGAGGCAGACTGACAGCCTGCAAACCTACTGGCAGGTAACACCCCAGAAAGGGGAACTATACTGGCTGATGCCAGAGAACGAACTGTATGAACAATCGGCAGTTTAAACAGACAGTGAGACATTGTTGTCCTGTGGGAGAGTGGCTGTGGCCCGTTACACTGCGTGATTTATGAGAATGTGAATAAATCACCGAGATTGTTTAAGAGACCAAGTGCTCGTGTGGGTCTTGATCCCGCTGCCAGACGTGTGCCCAAAGACGTTCAGGGCCCAGGTTGTCACATTATGGTGGAGAATGCGGGTATATGGCCTGGTTTCTAGGGGCAACGCAGCCTGGTTGCTAAGGGCAACGGCCTAGGACGTATTCCTGGGGATACGGACTGCTTGCTGTTGATTGGCGGGTCCACGGAAATTTTTTGAAGCGGTTTACGGTGGATCGGCGGGTCCACGAAAATTGACGGCACACTCAAGCGGCTTGCGGTGGATCGGCGGGTTCACGAAGTTCCGGGAAAGCTGAGCGACCATGAGTGGAGCAGCAGGCCTGGATGTTATGGAGGCTCTGTACCAGTTCCTTGTGCGTGGACAGCAGGAGCTGTCAGTGTGCAGAGATGTGGCAGCAGTGGACCAGTTTGTGAGTTCCCTTCTGGGGCCAGTACGGGCATAGTGTACCCAGGGAGATAATGGGGAACGGTGTGAACTGGGATCTACAGACACTGCAAGGAAGCCACAGAAAGCCCAGAAGGGGATGGAGTCCCATAAAGGGGTGGTTGCCCAGAAGGGGATGGAGTCCCATAAAGGGGTGGTTGCCCAGAAGGGGATGGAGTCCCATAAAGGAGTGGTTGCCCAGAAGGGGATGGAGTCCCATAAAGGGGTGGTTGCCCAGAAGGGGGAGGAGTCCCAGAAAGCGGTGGTCACCCAAAATGGTGCGGAGCATCACAAATCCAAGGGTGCAGTGGCGCAGATGGACTGTAGCCAGGGACAACAGTGTTCATGCTACAAGTGTCCGGTTTGCAGTATAGACCACCCATCCGACGAGAAGCCATGTCTGTGTTCCGTGGAAGTGGATGGGGAATCTGTAACAGGACTCGTAGACTCAAGGAGCTTGGTGACCCTGGTGAGGGCCACCTCTGATGTCCACTTGATTCCTGGAAGGAAGATCCACGTCGGCTGCACCCACAATAATGGGACAGAATACCCGGTATCCAGCGTGGTCATTAAGACAGCCAGGGACAGTGGCTCTCATGATGTTGGTGTAGTCTCAGATTTACTGCACCCAATTATTATAGGTTGGGACTCTAAATTATTTGTGGACTTGTGGAAGCAGGGGGACGTATCCGGTTGCTTGTGTAAGAGCCGGAACAGCCCAAAGGAAACCCCACCACAATGGGAGGTTAAAAGGGGTCCTTGTTGTGGGGTTATGTGTGGTAAGGAGGAGATAGCACCTCCTAAAATTGACTGTCCTAAGTTAGGGGTGACGAAAGAAAATGATGGACGGACCCAACTTAGTGACATAAGAACTAAGGGAATAACCGATAGTGTGACCGTTAAAAACGGGGTAGCTCCAGAAAGTGAGGCAGATATCTGGTTAAGTGGGGACATGATAGTCCAGGACGTCAGGGGGAGTGACGATGACTCCAGGATGGACACTGACTCTTATAAAAGGACAAGAGAGTGCAGTGAGGTACAGACACTTGAGAAGGGCAAACCCTCCTCCAGACGCCGGAGACGTAATAAGCGCCGAGAGGTAGTGCAAGGTATACCGTCTGAGGGTGCAGAGAAGGTGAAGTACCTGGTTGAGGAAAACACGTTGCCAGTAGCAACTGCTAAAGTAGATACAGACAGCGATGTCCTATACAAGAAAGAGGAATCAGAAACTGAACTGACACATTGTAACGACAGACATCAGCAGGGTGAAATGTCAAAAAAGGAGCCAACCAAAGCAGTAATGGTGGTGTCTCCTATAGATTCCAAGCCTGAAGCAGAAGGTCTGTCGGACGAGAACGCTGTAGGACGTGAAATCCTAGAGGGTAATACAGGACAAGAAATCCTGGAGAGTGTTGGTGAAGTACAAATCCATAGAGGTTATGGTGAGCAGACTGGTAAATTACCCAGTGTTGGGGTGATGAAGGGTGAAAACGGTGCCAAAGTTCTAAGAGGAACAGAGTACCACGCTGAAGGGTGTGACACCCTTGCAGAAAAAGAGAAGACTGAAGGTGACACTGCAGAGACCGGCAAGGAAGTTGAAGGTAATGCAGTGAAGACCCAAGAGACAGCTGGTGCTGCAGAAGTGAAAAGAGCCTCTGATGAGGTGAAGTCTGGACCAGAGGTCTCATCGGGAACTGATAAATAAGGAATAACGTTTGGAACACCATTCTAAGTCTGAACTGGGTGCAAAAACCTAAAAAAACATCACTATGGGGAGATAAGGTATGCACACCAGTGACTATGTAAGGGGAATACATGGAATAGCAGAAACTGCTGTGTGAATACTGACTTGAAAAATCCAATAGCTATATGTAAGAGTGAAAATGTGAAAAATGGAATCTGCATTACTGCCATGAACATATGAATCAAGAGAAATTTAGCTACTGAATTGATCAATGCAATAGAGCCCCAACACTACGCCACTACGGTTTTTCGTTTGATTGATCAATTCAGTAGCTAAATTTCTCTTGATTCATATGTTCATGGCAGTAATGCAGATTCCATTTTTCACATTTTCACTCTTGCATATAGCTATTGGATTTTTCAAGTCAGTATTCACACAGCAGTTTCTGCTATTCCATGTATTCCCCTTACATAGTCACTGGTGTGCATACCTTATCTCCCCATAGTCATCGGGAACTGATAGCCTCAGTGACCTGCCTGGTAAGACCAAGATGGAAGACATAGAGAGTGTCTTGGTTAAGAAGAATAGCAAACCCAAAGGCTCTGAGGCTGGAGCTGACCCAGAAGAGTGTATAACTCAAGAGGTGGAGCCGTGGATGAGAGAAAAAAATAGATGTAAGAGACCAAAGGAATGGTCTAATGTCCTTGAAGGTCAAGAAACCTGTCCATTCTTTAAGTGCATGGTATATGTGCCCGAAGACCTAAGAGAAGTCTGTGCCCATAAGTCAATGCATGAGAAGTTTAAAGGGGTGGTTCACCCATTTTTTTTATTTTCTGTATGAGTTCTACTTACAATTCTAGGTATTTTCTCCATTGGCTTGTATTTCCATTTCTGGCACTGAGCGGCGCTATGCTGCACGCTCAGTGCCTGTCACATGACCCCCTGGAGCTGTGGCCGCCGGCATCCTCTGACGTCCCGGCATTTCCGAGCTCTCAAACAAGACTGGTACGTCACAGGATGCCGGCGCCACTCAGATTGAGTGACAGGGCTGTGGGTGGTGACTACCGCACGTCACAGCTCAGCATCGAGGGGAGGATCCGGAGGACGTCAGTGTGGAACCGGCTGAGCGTCCTGCAGATGGTGAGGCACGGGGCGCCAGTGTGCAGTACAGGGGGGGGGTTCTTCAGCTGAATCCCCCCCTGCACGTAAGTATGTGATCACACTGTCCACCCGCCCACTCTGCTGCGATGTCAGGAGAGCGGCCGGTGTCGGGCAGTGTGATCGTGTGCTCCTCCCAGCAGCAAGACACTGACAGGCATGTCACCGCTGTGCTCTGCCATCTGTCCTGCTGCATGGGACCAACTGTCTGCACTCTGTCACCTGCACCACAAGTCACAGAGTAGAGACAGTTGGTGACAGAGCACCTCTGCCACCCCCTCTTCTTTCCCCTCTCTCTCTTCTCCCCCTCTCTCTCTTCTCCCCCTCTCTCTCTTCTCCCCCTCTCTCTCTTCTCCCCCCCTCTCTCTTCTCCCCCCCCTCTCTCTCTTCTCCCCCCCCTCTCTCTCTTCTCCCCCCCCTCTCTCTCTTCTCCCCCCCCTCTCTCTCTTCTCCCCCCCCTCTCTCTCTTCTCCCCCCCCTCTCTCTCTTCTCCCCCCCCTCTCTCTCTTCTCCCCCCCTCTCTCTCTTCTCCCCCCCTCTCTCTCTTCTCCCCCCCTCTCTCTCTTCTCCCCCCCTCTCTCTCTTCTCCCCCCCCTCTCTCTCTTCTCCCCCCCTCTCTCTCTTCTCCCCCCCTCTCTCTCTCCCCCCCCCTCTCTCTCTTCTCCCCCTCTCTCTCTCTCTTCTCCCCCCTCTCTCTCTCTCTCTTCTCCCCCCCTCTCTCTCTCTCTTCTCCCCCCCCTCTCTCTCTCTCTTCTCCCCCCCCCTCTCTCTCTCTCTCTTCTCCCCCCCTCTCTCTCTTCTCCCCCCTCGCTCTCTCTTCTCCCCCCCCACCTCTCTCTCTTCTCCCCCCCCACCTCTCTCTCTTCTCCCCCCCCCGCTCTCTCTTCTCCCCCCCCTCGCTCTCTCTTCTCCCCCCCTCTCTCTCTTCTCCCCCTCGCTCTCTCTTCTCCCCCCCTCTCTCTCTTCTCCCCCCCTCTCTCTCTTCTCCCCCTCGCTCTCTCTTCTCCCCCTCGCTCTCTCTTCTTCCCCCCCCCTCGCTCTCTCTTCTTCCCCCCCCCTCGCTCTCTCTTCTCCCCCCCCCTCGCTCTCTCTCTTCTCCCCCCCCCCTCGCTCTCTCTCTTCTCCCCCCCTCGCTCTCTCTTCTCCCCCCCCCTCGCTCTCTCTTCTCCCCCCCCCCTCGCTCTCTCTTCTCCCCCCCCCCCCTCGCTCTCCCTCTCCCCCCCCCCCCCCCGCTCGCTCCTGGCATGGTCAGATGGTCAGTACAGAAATCTCTCCATCGTGGAGGGGTGAGAGGGAGTAATAAACATGGAGTCCCTACTGTGTCTGTGTATTTATTTCTAATAAAGTGTTTTTCTCTGTGTGATGTCTTTTTTTTTTTTTTTAAACCCTTTGTTGGAGATTCTTAATGGCCAGGTTAAACTTGGCCTGACATTAAGAATCTCGGGCTTTATACCAGCTGGTAAAACATAGCTGGTATTAACCCCTTATTACCCAGCATGCCACCTGCCACCAGGGCCACTGGAGGAGTTGGATACAGCGCCTGAAGATGGCGCTTCTATGAAAGCGCCATTTTCTGGGGCAGCTGTGGACTGCAATTCGCAGTGGGGGGCCCAGAAAGTTTGGGCACCCTGCACTGTGGATTCCAATCCCCAGCTGCCTAGTTGTACCTGGCTGGACTCAAAAATTTGGTGAAGCCCACATCATTATTTTTTTTTTTTAATTATTTCATGAAATTCATGAAAAAAAAGGGCTTCTCTATATTTTTGGTTCCCAGCCGGGTACAACTAGGCAGCTGGGGGTTGGGGGCAGCCCGTAGCTGCCTGCTGTACCTGGCTAGCATACAAAAATATGGCGAAGCCCACGTCATTTTCTTAAAAACGTTTTCAGGGAAAAACCTTTATATAAAAAAAAAAAATGCTTCCCTGCATTTCTATTGCCAGTGAAAGTAACACCAAGCAGCGGGGGCTAGCAGCCAGTAGCTGCTTTGGTTACCCTTAGCAATAGAAAATGCAGCGGGAGCCCACAAACAATGTGATTTTTTTGATTTTTTTATTTTTAATGAATTTTTTAAAAAAAAATCGGCATGGGCTTCGCCCATCGAGCACCAGAGCATTTTACTGCTCAATTCATCCCAAGTAATCAGATGACTCCAGTGTCGGCCGATTACTTGTTCTGTGTCCCCCTGCATCCATCGCAGCGTGTACGGGCTGTGAGGTCAGCGAGTGGAGACAGTGACATGCTCTGCTCTGACACATAGTGTGCTGCATGTCACTATCTTTCTCCACTCTGGCACTTGTTGTGCAGGTGACCGGATGCTACATGTCACTAACTGTCTCCACTATGGGACTTGTTGTGCAGGTGAGAGTGTATACAGTTGGTACTATGCAGCAGAAATCACAAGAGTGTGGCAGTTAGTGACATGTATCATCCGTCACCTGCACAACAAGTCCCAGAGTGGATACAGTGACATGCAGCACACTATGTGTCAGAGCAGAGCATGTCACCAACTTGCTCTGCTCTGTCACCTGCGGTGCTGCATGTCACATTTTTGCCGCGATTTGGTGCCTTTTTTGCTGCGTTTTTGCTCACTGCGTTTTTAATCCGTGCACAATGCCATTAAAGATTGTTGATGAAAAAAAAAAAAAAGGTCTGATGTCATTTCCTTATTCAAAATGTTCATTGTATGCAGGAGAGCAGACAGCAGCTGCAGAACTACAAGGCTCAGCATCCTCCATTCACTAGTGTATGCAGGAGAGCAGACAGCAGCTGCAGAACTACAAGGCTCAGCATCCTCCATCCAAGACTGTATGCAGTTTTTTACCCAAAAAGAAAAAAAAAATGACATGGGCTTCGCCATATTTTTGTATGCTAGCCGGGTACAGCAGGCAGGTACGGGCTGCCCCCAACCCCCAGCTGCCTATTTGTACCCGGCTGGGAACCAAAAATATAGAGAAGCCCTTTTTTTTTAATTTCATGAATTTCATGAAATAATTTAAAAAAAAAATGACGTGCGCTTCGCCTAATTTTAGTGTCCAGCCGGGTACAACTAGGCAGCTGGGGATTGGAATCCACAGTGAAGGGTGCCCAAGCTTTCTGGGCACCCCCACTGCGAATTGCAGTCCGCAGCCACCCCAGAAAATGGCGCTTTCATAGAAGCGCCATCTTCTGGAGCTGTATCCAACTCTTCCAGCTGCCCTGATGCTGGGTGGCTAGCTAGGTAATAATGGAGTTAGGGCTAGCTGTATATTATCAGCTGGCCCTAAGCCCGAAATTCATGGTGTCACGCCAATATTAGACATGGCCACCATGAATTTCTAGTAATGATAAAAAAAAAAACAACACACAGAAAAATATTTTTATTAGAAATAAAACACAACACAATTAGTGACTCCATCTTTATTGAAATAAACCCCCCTCCGCAGTAATCCTGGGTTAGGGTCCCGCGCCGTCCAATCAGGATCCAATATCATCTGATCGGTTTGCTGGAAGGCAAAGCGATCAGATGATGTGTCAGGTTAAACTACGTGAATCACATGACACATCAGCTGATTGTATAAAAGCCGATTATACAATCAGCTGAAGCATCAGTGCAAAAAAATAAATAAATAAATAAATACTCACGTCTGTGCTGATTACCGGCAGCTCCTGCAGCGGAGTCTGATCCTGGCCCATCACTGCAGGAGCTGCCGGTAATCAGCTGATGAAGTCCCCTGACGGCAGGATCAGCTGATAGCCGGCCGGGCGCGAAAAAGCCGGCGAGACTACGATCAGCTGATGCGTCAGGGGACTGCATCAGGTGATCCACCGCCAGGTCCTGCAAGCTTCGTACGTGCCCCGGGGAGACTGCACACAGCCAGAGCGGCGGGACCGAGACAGGGGCTGGAAGCAGGCATGGCACCGGGACCCTGCAGACAGGTGAGTATGACATACACATACACACACTCACTGTATATATACACACACACACTGTATATACGCACACACACTGGATATACACATACACTGTATATACGCGCACACACACTTTCTTCCCCTGGCTGTGTAGAGCTGCTGCTGTCTCTGTATGATTGATCTCAGTGCATCCACAGGGAAGAGGCAGGGAGGAGGGTTTGGGTGGGAGCAGAGTGGGTGTATTAGACACAATGGGTGTGTTAGATAAGCCAGACACCGCCCTAGAGCCACAAAGAATTCTGGGACTTGTAGGAACTGAACACAGGAAGTCAGAGGAGAGATTAACCCCATCAGAGCTGGAGCCAGCAATGACCGTGTGCTGCTAGTGCACAATAAAAGGTAATTTTGCTGAAAAAACATAATAAATGTGTTGAGGGGCACATATTAGCAAGATTTATCAGAAAAAAAAAAAATCAGTTTTGGTAACTGGACAACTTCTTTAAGAAGGCCGTAGGGGCCTGTGAAGTGTACTTTGCCCCAGAGACTTGTCGGTTGGTGGTGTGCTCTGCAAGTAATGTCACAAAGAAGCGGGTGGCTATCCTGAGTGACATGCACCTGCAGTGTCTTCACACGAAATGGCTCATCTCGGCACAGATGGAAGAAGACACCAGACGCTTGGAGTGTATGAAGCAGCTCACTGCAGAATTTCAGGAAGTTGTGGTGGTGAAGAAATCATTAATTGGGCTCGCATTAAGAGTGCTGAAAAGTAACATTCAGCAAGCCAGGAAGGTTCCAGGTATTACAGCAGTTGAATTAGAAGAACACAGTGGAACATTCCACATCTATGGGAAAACTGAAGAAGCAGTAAAAACAGCTCGAAGGCTGTTGGACTTTGTGGAAGAGGTCACACAAGTGCCCAGAGAACTTGTCAAGAAACTGATTGGCAGAAATGGAAGAGTCATGCAGGAGATGGTTGATACGTCCGGTGTGACGAGAGTAAGACTTAAGGTTTAGCATAAAGCCAGGTTAACCTGTGAAGTTGGTATGGTTCCATGTTTCATGGTGGAAACAAAGAAGTGTGTTGAAAATGTACGAGTTCTCCTAGAATATCGCCTGGGATACTTGGAAGAACTAAAGCAAATGGATCTTGAAAGACAGAAGATTGCAGAGAAACTTGGTCAAGTGAGTGGGAGGTCGCGACCGCTTTCGGGCCAGGGCCCAGAGAAGAAGTGTTGTCCACCTGATGAACGTGTTGCCTTCACTGGCAAGGGAAGTAGGTCCTGTAGGGAAAGGAGCCTAGGTCATAGAAGACCTACTTATACATCAGGCTATGGCACAGACTCTGAAGGGTCTAAGCCCTCTAAGACAAAATCTAAAAGAAAAGATGGAGGGAGTGACTGGTCCATAGCCAAAAGTGGTGGTGGGAGAAGGCAGAGATGGAAAGGTGACCTAAGACATCATGAGAGAAGAGGCCATAGTAGATTGGCAAACAGAGAGTGTGCAGGGTCTAGTTATGGGAGATCTCCTGTCAGCTCGGTGGTGAGGTACCTGGACAATAGCCCCTCTAGTGGACTGGATAGCGCAGAGTCAGGCCGCATGGTAGTTTCGACTGACGGAGTGTCTCACTACCACACTGACCGTTGGAGACAGTTATGGAACGATATGTTGGACCGGCGGACGTGTCTGAGAAGAGGGTTCACTGAGGAGGGTTTGTTGACAGTGGCAGATGGTAGGTCAGGAGTGGAAACTCAAAGTTGTCATAGAGAGCGCATTCGACTGGTAGGGTATGGTTTCCCTAATGCCCTGTCTCAGGGTCCCTGTAGGTTGTCGAGTGTTCCACCCTACAAGTTGGAACAAGTTGGAACAGAAGGATGCAATGTGGTAGATGGCCGGTATGTGTCACAGAGGTGGAAATCCTCTGCGATCTGAGCCTGGATTGTTTCTCTGGGACTTGTAGTTCCATGAGGATTTTTGTACACATTCAGGGCTGGGTTCATGGGATGGTCAGAAGTGATGGGCGGGACTGACCATCCACATACCTCCCATACGTAGGTGTGTCTCATGGGATTTAATGGAGTTGTCGTTTGTCACATGATGTCTGTGTGCTGGTGGGAGCCATCTTGGTTGGAGCACATGTGCAGGAGATCCTGTGCATACAGGGCTGGTGAGGGCTCTGAAATGTCAGGGAGATGCAGAATCCACTGAGGCTTTGAGGAATTGGAACGTGTACAAGGGCCGGGATGTTGAGCCCAGTGTGAGAGTCTCCTTGGACTGGATGGAGGCAGACTGACAGTCTGCAAACCTACTGGCAGCTAACACCCCAGAAAGGGGGACTATACTGGCTGCTGCCAGAGAACGAACTGTATGAACAATCGGCAGTTTAAACAGACAGTGAGACATTGTCCTGCGGGAAAGTGGCTGTGGCCCATTACACTGCGTGGTTTATGAGAATGTGAATAAATCACCGAGATTGTTTAAGAGACAAAGTGCTTGTGTGGGTCTTGATCCCGCTGCCAGACGTGTGCCCAAAGACGTTCAGGGCCCAGGTTGTCACATTATACAGTGAGACCAGTATACGGAGTAACACGGCTCTACATATACAGTGTGACCAGTATACGGAATAATATAGCTCTACATATACAGTGTGACCAGTATACGGAATAATATCGCTGTACATATACAGTGTGACCAGTATACAGAATAATATGGCTCTACATATACAGTGTGACCAGTATACGGAATAATATGGCTCTACATATACAGTGTGACCAGTATACGGAATAATATCGCTGTACATATACAGTGTGACCAGTACACAGAGTAACACGGCTCTACATATACAGTGTGACCAGTATACAGAATAATATAGCTCTACATATACAGTGTGACCAGTATACGGAATAATATGGCTGTACATATACAGTGTGACCAGTATACGGAATAATATGGCTGTACATATACAGTGTGACCAGTATACAGAATAATATGGCTCTACATATACAGTGTGACCAGTATACGGAATAATATGGCTGTACATATACAGTGTGACCAGTATACAGAATAATATGGCTCTACATATACAGTGTGACCAGTATACGGAATAATATGGCTCTACATATACAGTGTGACCAGTATACAGAATAATATGGCTCTACATATACAGTGTGACCAGTATACGGAATAATATGGCTCTACATATACAGTGTGACCAGTATACATAATAATATGGCTCTACATATACAGTGTGACCAGTATACGGAATAATATGGCTCTACATATACAGTGTGACCAGTATACGGAATAATATGGCTCTACATATACAGTGTGACCAGTATACGGAATAATATGGCTCTACATATAGAGTGTGACCAGTATACAGTATGAGAGTCCCCATGGAGACAGTGATACACTGTGACAGGAGAGGTCACACTTGATATGATTGGGTATGAGGTGACATGTTAAATTATTGGGGCTACTCGTAGATTGTGGCCGGCCTCTCAGCGTCTGTGGGCACACACATGGTGTCAAGGTAGGGGGCAGCTAGTAACTGAGCGTAACGCCGTGCACCCCCCCCCCCCATGGGTGCCTGCCAGCTCCTCTGTATTTTTCCACTTCTCCCTGTCTCATGCCTCGTTATTTTTAGGTGCTGTGCGTTACTACAGAGCTGGACGGCGTAGCTGGATCTCACCAAAAAGATGTGAGCAGCTACAGATCAGACGACAAGCAATTCACAACTACCACACTGCAAAACTCCAGTGCACACCATGCGGAGGACGGGGAGAGGGACGAGGACGGGGACGGGAAAAGATCGAAGTAAGGGGAGGGGGCAAGATATGTTTTCAGATTGGCAAGAGGATTGGAAAGAAAACCACATGTAATGCCATTCCCAATAGAATTATTGAATGCTGAAGTACAGCCAATGCAACACCCAGCGATAGGTCACATCAGCGACACCATGTAACAACCACTGATATATTGTAAATCCAGTGATACATTGTATCGCTGGATGTTGCATTGTAACTGTTACGCTCACTGCTGGGCATAAGGCGGCAAGCGGGAGTGACCATAGGGGGAATCCAGGCTAACCCGTTAGTGGGAGGGGCTTAACTTAGCGCCTGCCACGCAGCAGAACGCCAGGTGCCACTCCCAGGGCAGTGACCGGGACTGTGGCAGCTGAGCAGTACATGGTGATAGCAGGACAGGGAGAACACAGCAAACAGGGCAGCACAAGGGGCAAAGTCTGGACGGGGACAGGCAGGCAGGGTACCAGCAGGTAAGGAACTTCCAGACTTGATCCTCAGGTCACCGGGCAAGGGACAACAGGCTCAGGACATTAGGCGCAAAAGGTGTGAACTGTAGCAGGGTGTTGCAGGCCCTGCAGGTGTGGACCACAGCAGGGTGGTGTAGGCACTGCAGGCGTCAACTGCAGCACGGTGATGAAGGAACAACAGGCATGGACTGCAGCAGGGTGGTGCAGGTACAACAGGCATGGACTGCAGCAGGGTGGTGCAGGTACAACAGGCATGAGCCACAGCAGGATGGTGCAGGTACAACAGGCATGAGCCACAGCAGGACGGTGCAGGTACAACAAGCATTGATCGAAGCAGGATGGTGCAGGTACAACAGGTGTGGTCCGAAGCAGGGAGGTGCAGACACAACAGGCATGAACCACAGCAGGGAGGTGCAGACACAACAGGCATGAACCACAGCAGGGAGGTGCAGGCACAACAGGCATTAACCACAGCAGGGAGGTGCAGGCACAACAGGCATTAACCACAGCAGGGAGGTGCAGGCACAACAGGCATTAACCACAGCAGGGAGATGCAGGCACAACAGGCATGAACCACAGCAGGGTGGTGCAGGCACAACGGGCGTGGACCGCAGCAGGGTGGTACAAGCACAACGGGCGTGGACCACAGCAGGGTGGTGTAGATACAACAGGCGTGGACCGCAGCAGAGTGGTGTAGATACAACAGGCGTAACACTCAACAATACAATGTAACAACCAAGATACAATGTAACATCTGAGAAACAATGTAACAACAAATGAAACAATGTGACATCCAAGACAATGCAACATCCGTGATACAATCTAACATTGACTAATACATTGTGTTCCTATGTTACATTGTAACAACCAGTAATACACTGTAAGGAGCCAACTGTGTATTATCTCTTCTGATACAATGTCCCCTCCCTGTACATACAACCTCAGGTGGGAGTGACAGATATGGGGCAGTGAGATTTGCAGGGAGAGGAGCAGGATCCATTCTGGTCACTTGCAATAAGAGAGGCTTTGAGAACAGGCGGACGTGCTAAGGGCTATTTATTCTTAGGTGGGCGGCTGTGTGGTTAGGGCTGGCCAGCAAACTGCAGCTCTCGGGTCTGAGGGAAGGTGTGGAGAGATTTCAAGAGCAAAAAATCCACTAATTAAAAGCGACTCCAGAGAAAGAACAGAGAGAATGAAACGCGAAGCATCGAGCGCAGTCACCGTACATTGCACATCTCCGGCAGAGGACACATCTGCCTGCCGGGAAAACCAGTCCTAAGAGATCTTGTGTGACTGGTGACAAATGTGGTCAGACCACTGGGCCCACACACAATCAGATCCACCTCATTACTATGAACATGTGCAAAACGGCCTCATACACATCCACTCAGACTTAAAAGGCCAAATATCCTAAATATGGCCGCTGATCACAGTCACATGTGGCTGTCCGTGTCTCATAAAGTGGAGGATGGGGGGGCCGGGAGGTGTCTGGACTTGAAGAACGCAGCAGTCAGTCTCTATGAAGCTTTAAATGGCCGACACCAGAGAGCAATTCACCTTTGATACCGGCACATTGTATATTTACACACTAGAGACTCTAGGTTGCGGTCCCTGCCATCCAGGATGCGGTCCCTGCCATTCCTCCGGTGCTCTGCTGAGAACCGATGTTTTCAGCACCAAACCTGAGGCCGTATTCGGCTGGCGATGTGACTTACGTGGTTTTCTCCTTCAGGTTCAGGAACGTCTGGATGACCAGGGGCAGCTCTGACTTCACGATATACAGGTAGCTGGACATGGCTGCCGAGAGAGAGAACAGTGTGAGGTGTGCGGGCGTCCGGATCTGCAAGGTCACAGCGACATCTCCACTACTCACCTCCAATGTTCTGCAGAGTTATAGCAATGGCAGCCGCTAACTTTCCTGGGGTCCCAAAGGCTTTGTACCCCAACTGTTCGTAGGCCCGTATCCCTGCAATGCACAGGAGGTGATTACATGCCAAGACGTTGGCCATGACTACCGCAGAGGTGCATTAGGGACCACACTCACCTACAATGCCCGAGGACTTGAGCAGTAAGTGGATGGAGTACGTGGACAACAGAGCCACGGCCGTGAGGAGGAACCTGCAAAATGAAGGAAAGATCAGGGTGTCAGGAGCTGGTACTGTACCGTCGTGTTAGATGCACCCTAAAAATCTGCACAGCCGAGAAGCAAACCACAGAGCTCATGGCTCACTTCACCAATTGTAGGATCTCTGCTTGCTGTCAGGGAGGTTTGGATAAGTGCACAGTGTGTCAGACATCTGACTTAAGGGAGCAGCACAGCTTTATAGAGAAAAATAAACACACTGATACACTGCAACAAAGTCATCAGCTGTGAGCAAGACATGGTCACATGTTACCAGGGAGGAGGAATACTCTGCATGTGTATACCCACAGCTTGTCCTCAGGTAACACCTCCAGTCCTAAAGGGGGAGTATTCCAAACTCTCAGGATGAAGAGAGGAGAGGAGCGGCGCCTATGCTCGGATGGGCAGCGCTGTTACTGCCGCCAGATTAGGTTTCTGTCCCTGAACTGTGGGAAAGTGCAGCTGGCACTGAAAAGTCGGCCAGGAGATAAAAAGAAAACCATGACCCCCGATCCCTGCAGAGGCCCCGCAGTGTACCAGCCAGGTGTTACACAGCGCCGGCATAAACACGTCGTTCTGACCCACACCACAGCATGGGGGCGCTACAATCTCCCCTCCATCTTCTCAGACACATTCTGGGGTCCACAGTATGACAGCAGAAGGACTACAGATAAGGCTGCTTTCACACTACGTTTTTTTAACATCCGTCATGAACGTTTTTTAACGCAAAAACGGATCCAGTGCAAATGCGTTTTCATTTCAATGCATTTGCAATGGACTCGTGTCAACATGCGTTCACATGCGTTTGCATGCGTTATAGTGAGGATCCAGCGACTTGCAGTTTTTTAACTTTTTTCAAAAACGCTACTTGTAGTGTTTTTGAGCTGCGTCCAAATACTGCAAATTGCTGGATCCTGACTATACTGCACGCAAACGCATGTGAACGCTGGCATGCTGATAGACAGGATCCTGCTTGCTCTACTGAGCATGCCCAGAAACCAGCCTCAGGTGATCAGTCTCTCTCCCCCCTCCCTCTCTGTCTCTCTCCGCCTCCCTCTCACCCCCTCCCTCTCACCCCCTCCCTCTCGCCCCCCTCCCTCTCTCTGTCTCTCTCCCTCTCTCCCCCTCCCTCTCCGTCTCTCTCTCCCCTCTCTCTCCCTCTTCCTCCCTCTCTCTCCCCCCTCCCTCTCTCTCCCCCTCCCTCTCTGCCTCTCACCCTCTCCCTCTCCTCTCTCTCTCCCCCTCCCTCTCTCCCCCTCCCTCTCCGTCTCTCCCTCCCCTCTCTCTCCCTCTCTCTCCCTCTCTCTCCCCCTCCCTCTCCCCCGCCTGAGAGCTGCGGACACTCGTAACCAAGATAAATATCGGGTAACCAAGGAAAGCGCTTCTCTTAGTTACCCGATGTTTACATTGGTTACGTGTGCAGGGAGCTCGGCTCCTAGCAGCTGCGGATGCTCGTAACCAACATAAATATAAATATCGGGTATCCAAGCAAGTTACCCGATGTTTACCTTGCTTACGAGCCTCTGCAGCTGTTAGAAGCCGGCTCCCAGTCCATCACGTTCAGTTCCACTGACTCCCGATCACATGACTCCAATGCCCGCCCATAAACTTAAAGTGACAGGATCCTGCAAAATAACACATGCGCTTGCATGCGTTTTTTTGCTGTAAAAGCAGGATCCGCTTTTACAGCAAAAAAACGTTCATGACGCATGTAAAAAAAACGTAGTGTGAAAGCAGCCTAAACCGAAAAGACTGAGCAATAACCGCGATCAAAGACCCACACATCTCCATCCTAAACCCGAACCAATCCAGGAGTGCATCATCTGACAACCGTCCATCACCCTCTGACAACCCTACCATCCGCAGGGTAATAACTAATCTAACAGTACAGCATCTGACAACTGTGCATTACCCTCTGACAACCCTACTATCCACAAAGTAGTAACTAATCTAACAGTGCACCATCTGACAACCTTATCCTTTACATCCCAGCCATCTACCTGTCCTACCACCCTGACATCTGTGTTTCCAGACTCGGACCCCCTGACCTTGGGGTGATATTCGCACCCACAGGACTGATTGCGGCGTCCTCTCATTTAGGATCACATCTGTGATCGGTGTCGGGGTGATGAGATGGCGCTTAGCTCCGCTTGGTTAGGGTGAGTATTGGCAACAAACCTCAGCCCTATTAATGGATATTTCTTATTAATTTGGTGAGATGTTATTAACCGGCGGCAGAGTGGTTAACCTCTCACCGTACTGACACACTGTAACAAATCCAACAGCTCTGTGAGTTGGACTTGTCCAACCCTTTATGTTGCCTGTCACTGCCTGCAAGCAGACGTATTGAAGTCCTTGACAAAGTTGCAGAGATTCCCATTAGCCTTTATTTGCATGGGACTGCACCCGGGAGTACGGGCGCCTTCTACAATCATAGAGATGGCTACTTACAATAGGAGCCACTTACAGGAAGAGAAGAATGCCCGTGTTTGCCATGGCATATGCCAATCCCAGGATGCCGCTGCCCATGATAGCGTTGCTCAGGTTAAAGATGGACATTCCAAATGACGTCTTCCCCTCAAACTGTAAGGAAACAAGTGTGAGATTCGCCCATGGGCAGCGCGCAGCACATGGCAGGAGCAGGGCGCGTGCCTAGTCCATTCATCTAAACCATTTTACAAAGTCCAGTCCAGGAGATGGCGCCCTGCACTCCTCACCACACACCATTATACTGAGTCCACTAAGGTAGTCATTCCCCCTCCCACGCTCAGGTAGGCACAAGGGTAAAACCTGTGTGGTTAAGTGGCTGCTGGTATTTTTCTTAAACTGCACTGTGGACTAGGACCAGTTCCCGAACCTGCCCATCATGTATAGAGGCTACTGGGATAGTTCACATCGCTTGCGGCTGCCCCTGGTAACTTACATCTGTAAATCGCGGTTTCTCCTTCACGGAAGTGTGAGGGAGGAACTCCTCCAGCTCTTGGTTTTCGGCTCCAGTGTAGCTAATAAAGCAGATATTATAGGGTTAGTGGGGTGCAGTCTTAGGGGGACGCCATGCTCTCAGGGACATAGCAGGGGGGTGAGGAACACAGCGGAAAATGCGCATTTTACCTTGGCTCTGGCGTCTCCATTCCCAGTGCTCCATTGGTTTTTTCACACAGCCGCATGTCCACCATCTCTGTCTGTGGAGAAAGCTCCATATTTGGAGGTCAGTACCGCTCAGCGCCCTGTAAGAGATAAATATGGGTCAGAGAGTGGACCACAACAGTGAGAGGAACCCCACAGCGAGCGGGCTACAACAGCGTATGGGCCACCACAGAGAGCGGGCCACACCATAGAGCAGACCACTGCAATGAGATGGTGACGACAGAAAACGAGCCACTACAGAGAGCGAGCCACCACAGAGAGTAAGAACCCCAGAGAGCGAGCCACCACAGAGAGCAAACCACCACAGAGAGCGGGCCACCACAGAGAGCGGGCCACCACAGAGAGCGGGCCACCACAGAGAGCGGGCCACCACAGAGAGCGAGCCACCACAGAGAGCGAGCCACCACAGAGAGCGAGCCACCACAGAGAGTAAGAACCCCAGAGAGCGAGCCACCACAGAGAGCGGGCCACCACAGAGAGCGAGCCACCACAGAGAGCGAGCCACCACAGAGAGCGAGCCACCACAGACAGCGAGCCACCACAGAGAGCGGGCAACCACTGAGAGCCACTGAGAGCGAGCCACCATAATGAGATGATGACCCCAGAGAGCGGGCCACCACAGAGAGTGAGGAACCCCAGAGAGCGAGCCACCACAGAGAGCGGGCCACCACAGAGAGCGGGCCACCACAGAGAGTGAGGAACCCCAGAGAGCGAGCCACCACAGAGAGCGGGCCACCACAGAGAGCGGGCCACCACAGAGAGCGGGCCACCACAGAGAGCGAGCCACCACAGAGAGCGAGCCAACCACTGAGAGCGAGCCACCATAATGAGATGATGACCACAGAGAGCGGGCCACCACAGAGAGTGAGGAACCACAGAGAGTGAGCCACTACAGAGAGATGGTGACCCCTGAGAGCAGACCGCCATAATGAGCAGACCACACCATAGAGTGGACTACTGCAATGAGATGGTGACCACCGAAAGCAAGCCAGCACCAAGAGCGAGCCACCACAATGAGATGCTGACCACAGAGATCGGCCCACCACAAAGATCAGACCACCACAGAGATTGGACCACCACTGAGAGTGGACCACCACAATGAGAGCTGACCACAGAGATCTGACCACCACTGAGAGCGGTCCACCATAGAGAGCGGGTCACCACAAGCTGTGAGTGTGCCGCAGTCTGTATACTCTCTTCCTGATCATTCCTGCTCCCTGAAAACAAATATGATAAGGAGGGCGGAGCGGTGCGAGCCGCACACAATGTTTCCTGTACATACAGACGCACTCTTGGACCTCTTCAGATGGAGTTTCTCCAATTAAATTCATAATCCCATGATGCACCTGGACAGTATACAGACTCTCGTGCAGTATATGCTGAGAGTTGTGATTCAGGAGAGGAGACTAAGCCCCAGACGCCTCGGTGGTCTTCCTGACCTGGGGACAAATCTGACCACCAGTGACCCTACCACAGCCTTACCTCCTTTTCGTTGCCTACAAAGCTTCAGTGTGACCCCCTCCCCCAATAACCCCTCTTCATACATCCAGCCTTCTTCATAGCCCCCTCCCATAACTCTGGCCATTAATATCCTGAGTGACTGTGTCTATTTAGAAGTGTCATGTGAGCACAATGTGGAATTACAGCACTGCGCAAAAGTTTTAGGCAGCGTGGAATACTGCTGCAGAGTAAGAAGAAAGCTTCAGACATCGAATGTTTAATAGTTTATTTTATCATTTAACAAAATGCAAAATAAATGAAGAACAGAGAACTATAAAACCTCTCAGTAGTCAGTGACCGCCCGTCGTTATTTGTACAAAAGTTATGGAGGAACGCGGCAAGAAGTTGTCCCAAACATCTTGGAGAACTGACCCCCGATCTTCTGTGTATGAGGCTTGTGCGGATCCTTCTGTCTCTTGATCCCAGATAGACTGGATGATGTGAGATCAGGGCTCCGCGGGGGCCGGATCATCACCTCCAGGACACGATGGCTGGAGCCAATCAAACGTCTCTCTGATGGTGTTACATGATGGATAAGGATCTTCCGGGATTTCTGAGTGTAGAAGTGACCTTGAAGAAGTGATGGAGGCGCTGGGAGGTCACCACATACTGATGGGAGTAACCACCGCTCCACACATTGAGCAGGCAGGTGACAAATACAGTCACGTGGTCGCAACGGAGAGGAGCGGGCAGCCGGCGATCAGTAATAATGTTACTATATTCAGGACACTTACACACATGACCCCTGATGAAGGGGCAAAGAATAAAATAACTCAAAATATTAACACTTCTATATTTGGAAGTTTCTTCTTTTGCAGAATTTTTTCCACACCTGTCTACAACGTTTGCACAGTACTGTATATAACTTATACAAAGTAACCACCTATACACATAGGACAGTCTCCCAGAAGCTTTGTGGCTTGTCGCAGCACGGTGGCTCAGTGGTTAGCACAGCAGCCTTGCAGCGCTGGGGTCCTGGGTTCAAATCCCAGCAAGGACAACATCTGCAAGGAGTTTGTATGTTCTCCCCGTGTTTCCGTGGGTTTCCTCCCACACTCCAAAGACATGCAGATAGGGACTCTACATTGTGAGCCCCAATGGGGACAGTGTTGCCAATGTATGTAAAGCGCTGTGGAATTAATAGCACTATATAAATGAATAAAATTATAATTAATTAATTACCTATAGAAATTATTTATTAGCCCCCTGTTATCTATATAGCACCAGCATGTTGGGCAGCGCAGCACGGACACGTCACTGAGGTGGGTGACGATGTGGCTATTGCTGCCGGTAACACGCCGCCCCCCGGTGATGTCACCAAAAGGACGCAATGTTCCAGTCTAACAGAATAGTTTGGAGTTGTGAAAGCAGGACCCGTGCGCCCCTGAACGGGCCTTGACCTGCTCCTCCCCGCTACCGCTCGTTTCTGTTTGACAGGATTTATCTGATCAAAATCCACTTATATCCGGAAAACAAGGTGTCACTGGGCCACCAGCAGCTGTGTACCATGGCCGCTGGACCTGGGAAGGAACGGCACAAGAGCCAGTATACTGTCCTGGAGCTCATATGTACTGCACAGGAGCCTGTATACTGTCCAGGGGCCCATATATACTGCACAAGAGCCTGTATACTGTCCAGGGGCCCATATATACTGCACAGGAGCCTGTATACTGTCCTGGAGCTCATATGTACTGCACAGGAGCCTGTATACTGTCCAGGGGCCCATATATACTGCACAAGAGCCTGTATACTGTCCAGGGGCCCATATATACTGCACAGGAGCCTGTATACTGTCCTGGAGCTCATATGTACTGCACAGGAGCCTGTATACTGTCCAGGGGCCCATATATACTGCACAGGAGCATGTATACTGTCCAGGGGCCCATATATACTGCACAGGAGCCTGTATACTGTCCAGGGGCCCATATATACTGCACAGGAGCATGTATACTGTCCAGGGGCCCATATATACTGCAGAAGAGCCTGTATACTGTCCTGGAGCTCATATATACTGCACCAGAGCCTGTATACTGTCCTGGAGCTCATATATACTGCACCGGAGCCTGTATACTGTCCAGGGACTCCTATATACTGCATAGGAGCCTGTATACTGTCCAGGGGTTCATATATACTGCACCAGAGCCTGTATACTGTCCTGGAGCTCATATATACTGCAACGGAGCCTGTATACTGTCCTGGAGCTCATATATACTGCACTGGAGCCTGTATACTGTCCTGGAGCTCATATATACTGCACAGGAGCATGTATACTGTCCAGGGGCTCCTATATACTGCAGAAGAGCCTGTATACTGTCCTGGAGCTATACTGTACAAGAACCAGTATACTGTCCAGGGGCTCTTATATACTGCACAGGAGCCTATATACTGCTCAGTGGCTTCTATATACTGCACAGGAGCCTGTATAATGTCTGGGAGTTCATATATACTGTACCAGAGTCTGTTTACTGTCCATGGGCTCATATATACTACACATGAGCCCATATACTGTCCAGGAGCTTCTATATACTGTACAGGATCTGTATACTGTCCAGGGGCTCATATATACTACACAGGAGCCTGAATACTGTCCAGGGGCTCATATATACTACACAGGAGCCTGAATACTGTCCAGGGGCTCATATATACTACACAGGAGCCTGAATACTGTCCAGGGGCTTCTATATACTGTACAGGATCTGTATACTGTCCAGGGGCTCATATATACTACACAGGAGCCTGAATACTGTCCAGGAGCTTCTATATACTGTACAGGATCTGTATACTGTCCAGGGGCTCATATATACTACATAGGAGCCTGAATACTGTCCAGGAGCTCATATATATTGCAAAGAAGCTTGTACGCTCTCCAGGAGCTCATATACGTGTTGGCACCATTGAAATTGTTCCAGAAAATGAATTATTTCTCCAATGAAATTATTTTTATCATACACATGATTATTTCCTTTGTGTGTATTGGACGAACAACAACATAAAAAAAAAGAAAGCAAATTGGACAAAATTTCACAGAAAACCCCAAAAATGGGAATGACAAAATTGTTGTCCCCCTCACCTTAATACTTGGCTGCACACCCTTTACCCTTTGGAATAAAAAAAACCTACAATCGATCGCTTCCTATTACCGTCCACAAGCTTCTTCCACCTTGCACCTGGAATCTTGGACTCTTCTTTATAAACTGCTCCGGGTCTCTCATATATGAAGGAGTCTTCTCTTCTCCCAACATCAATTTTAAGATCTCTCCACAGGTGTGAATGGGATTTAGATCTGGACTCATCGCTGCCAATTCAGATCTCTCCAGCGCTTTGTTCCATCCATTGCTGGGGGCTTGTTGAAGTATTTTTGGGATCATTGTCCTGCTAGAAGACCCATGACCTTGAACGCAAACCCAGAATCTGACACTGGGCACTACATTGTGACCCAAAATCTTTTGGTAATCTTCAGATTTCATGATTGCTTGCACACAGTCAGGGCCCCTAGTGCCAGAGGCAGCAAATCAATCCAAATCATCTCTGACCCTCCACCATATGTCACTGTAGGTATTGTGATCTTTTCTTTGTAGACCTCATTCTGTTTTCGTTATAGAATGATGTGCTTTATCATAAAGCTCTATCTTGGTCTCATATGTCCACAAGACGTTTTCCCAGAAGGATTTTGGCCAACGGCAGTCTAGCTTTTTTATGTCTCTGTGTCTCCTCCATAGTGCTTCATTTCATTCAAATGTGGACGGATAGTTCACTCTGACACTGATGCCCCCTGAGCCTGCAGGATGGCTTGAATTTCTTTGGAACTTGATTGGGGCGGCTTATCCACCATCCGTCCTATCCTATGTTGCAATTTTTCATCACTGTCCACATCCAGGGAGATTAACTACAATGCCATGGGTAGTAAACTTCTTCACCATGTTACGCACCGTGGACAAAGGAGCATCAAGATCTCTGGGGATGGACTTGAAACCCTCAGATTGTAGAAATTTTTCAACATATTTGGTTCTCAAGTCCTCAGACAGTTCTCTTCTTCTCTTTTTGTTTTTCATGTTTTGTGTGGCACACAGAAACACCATGCAAAGACTGAGTCAACTTCTCTTTTTATCTAGTCTCAGGTGTGATTTTCTTATTGCCCACACCTGTTACTTGCCACAGGTGAGTTGAATGAGAATCAATGAGAATACTTGAAACAAAGTACCACTTTGTCTATTTTCTCTGGTGTTTTTTTGTGTTGTTCCAATAAACAAAAAAAATAAACATGTGTATAAGAAGCAATCATTTTCTGTAAGAAATACTTCATTTTATGGAACAATTTAACAGGGAGCCATCAGTTTTGGCCACAACTGTATACTGCATAAGAGGCCATTTACTGCTCAAGACCTCATATACACTGTCTAATAGCCGTTCATATACACCGCCCAGGAGCTGCTCATATACACTGCATAGGAGCTGCTCATATACACTGCCCAGGAGCTGCTCATATACACTGCATAGGAGCTGCTCATATACACTGCATAGGAGCTGCTCATATACACTGCCCAGGAGCCGCTCATATACACCGCCCAGGAGCTGCTCATATACACTGCCCAAGAGCTGCTCATATACACCGAACAGGAGCAGCTCATATACACTGCCCAATAGCCGTTCATATACACCGCCCAGGAGCTGCTCATATACACTGCCCAATAGCCGTTCATATACACCGCCCAGGAGCTGCTCATATACACTGCATAGGAGCTGCTCATATACACTGCCCAGGAGCTGCTCATATACACTGCATAGGAGCTGCTCATATACACTGCCCAGGAGCCACTCATATACACTGCCCAGGAGCTGCTCATATACACCGCCCAGGAGCCGCTCATATACACCGCCCAGGAGCTGCTCATATACACTGCCCAAGAGCTGCTCATATACACTGCCCAAGAGCTGCTCATATACACCGAACAGGAGCAGCTCATATACACTGCCCAATAGCCGTTCATATACACCGCCCAGGAGCTGCTCATATACACTGCCCAATAGCCGTTCATATACACCGCCCAGGAGGTGCTCATATACACTGCCCAAGAGCTGCTCATATACACCGAACAGGAGCAGCTCATATACACTGTCTAATAGCCGTTCATATACACCGCCCAGGAGCCGCTCATATACACCACACAGGAGCTGCTCATATACACCACACAGGAGCTGCTCCTATACACCGCCCAGGAGCTGCTCATATATAATGCCCAATAACCTTTCATATACACCGCCCAAGAGCTGCTCATATATACTGCCCAGGAGATTCTCATATACACCGCCCAGGAGCTGCTCATATACACCGCCCAAGAGCTGCTCATATATACTGCCCAAGAGCTGCTCATATACACCGCCCAGGAGCTGCTCATATACACCGCCCAGGAGCTGCTCATATACACCGCCCAGGAGCTGCTCCTATACACCGCCCAGGAGCCGCTCCTATACACCGCCCAGGAGCCGCTCCTATACACCGCCCAGGAGCTGCTCATATGTACACTGCCCAGGAGCTGCTCATATACACCGCCCAGGAGCTGCTCATATACACCGCTCAGGAGCTGCTCCTATACACCGCCCAGGAGCCGCTCCTATACACCGCCCAGGAGCCGCTCATATACACCGCCCAGGAGCCGCTCATATACACCGCCCAGGAGCCGCTCATATACACTGCCCAGGAGCTGCTCCTATACACCGCCCAGGAGCTGCTCCTATACACCGCCCAGGAGCTGCTCCTATACACCGCCCAGGAGCTGCTCCTATACACCGCCCAGGAGCTGCTCCTATACACCGCCCAGGAGCTGCTCCTATACACCGCCCAGGAGCTGCTCCTATACACCGCTCAGGAGCTGCTCATATATAATGCCCAATAGCCGTTCATATACACCGCCCAGGAGCTGCTCATATACACCGCCCAAGAGCTGCTCATATATACTGCCCAGGAGATTCTCATATACACTGCCCAGGAGCTGCTCATATACACCGCCCAGGAGCTGCTCATATACACTGCCCAGGAGCTGCTCATATACACTGCCCAGGAGCTGCTCATATACACCGCCCAGGAGCTGCTCATATACACTGCCCAGGAGCTGCTCATATACACCGCCCAGGAGCTGCTCATATACACCGCCCAGGAGCTGCTCATTTGTACACTGCCCAGGAGCTGCTCCTATACACCGCCCAGGAGCTGCTCCTATACACCGCCCAGGAGCTGCTCCTATACACCGCCCAGGAGCTGCTCCTATACACCGCCCAGGAGCTGCTCCTATACACCACCCAGGAGCTGCTCATATATACTGCTCAATAGCCATTCATATACACCGCCCAAGAGCTGCTCATATACACTGCCCAGGAGATTCTCATATACACTGCCCAGGAGATTCTCATATACACCGCCCAGGAGCTGCTCATATACACCGCCCAGGAGCTGCTCATATGTACACCGCCCAGGAGCTGCTCATATATACACTGCCCAGGAGCTGCTCATATATACACTGCCCAGGAGCTGCTCATATATATATATACACTGCCCAGGAGCTGCTCATATACACCGCCCAGGAGATGCTCATATACACCGCCCAGGAGATGCTCATATACACCGCCCAGGAGATTCTCATATACACTGTCCAGGAGCTGCTCATATACACTGCCCAGGAGCTGCTCATATACACCGCCCAGGAGCTGCTCATATACACTGCCCAGGAGCTGCTCATATACACCGCCCAGGAGCTGCTCATATACACCGCCCAGGAGCTGCTCATATACACCGCCCAGGAGCTGCTCATATACACCGCCCAGGAGCTGCTCATATACACTGCCCAGGAACTCATACATACTGTCCAGGAACTCCTGTATACTGTTCAGGAACTCATATATAGTGCCCAGGAGATGCTCATATATAGTGCCCAGGAACTCATATATACTGCCCAGGAACTCATATATACTGCCCAGGAACTCATATATACTGCCCAGGAACTTGTACATACATAATAAACTGGCTCTTCACATAATTCACAGAGGCTGAAAAAGCCCAGATCAATGCGATGTTCACTAAATTCAGTAATTTTCCAAATCAAAGTAGTCCAAATTAAATGTCAGCAAATCACAAGCGGCGCCAGGGTTATCAGCGTCACAGATATCGATCAGTGTTCTGGCAATCTGCCCCCATAACAACCTGTCGCTGATGTTGCAACCTAAAGA
Organism: Anomaloglossus baeobatrachus; assembly: GCF_048569485.1. Taxonomy (NCBI): domain Eukaryota; kingdom Metazoa; phylum Chordata; class Amphibia; order Anura; family Aromobatidae; genus Anomaloglossus; species Anomaloglossus baeobatrachus. Next base: position 395,724,849 of record NC_134356.1, read on the forward strand.
GTGAAGGTGAATGGAGCCAAAAAAACAATTATGGGGGCTACAAAGAAGGCGACTGTGCGGACACAGGAGTATTAGATAAATACAGTCTATTGTTCCCTGTTATCAGCTTACTCTTCTTATACATCAATCAGCAGTCTTTTATTGTTCTTTGAGACTGACTGGCCCTTTAAGAATATTCTGCACATTTTTTACTTTTTGAAATTTTACAGTTTTATTATTCAGATTTTATTTGTTCAGTTTTATGGGTAAAAAAGAATTTTAAAGGACAAGTGATGCCATGAAAGGGACGAGAGGGTCCAGGCTGTGCCACGGGCTCAGCAGCAACGAGGGGCTAAGTGGCCCCAGCACCCATCGGACTATTTTTGCACTATTGCACCTGTTCCATGAGCAGGCAGATAGATATTACGTCAGGCAGTCTCAGGGTGTATTATGGGTTTTACCGGTCGGGGGCAGACATTTGTTATAACCTTACTCCATGTCTTCTCTGTAATTAAATCCTGTGCAGATCTGAAACTTCTCACAGCTGAGGTTCTGCTACAGTGTATCCAGTGCAGATAAAAAGTGAGCAGCACAAATCCCTTCTGTTCTGATAGTTTGTTACAATGTATCAGTGCAGGCAATTGGACTGATTGTCTAGACTGGTTAGAACTGTAACGAACCCTCAGCTCTGAGATGTATCAGCCCGGACTGGTTTTCAGTTCTGAATGCACACAAAAGTGCTCCAAGTCATTGCCAGCAAGCAGAGATCTTGGAAGTGATTGCCAGCAAGCAGAAATCTTGATAATGATTGCCAGCAAGCAGAAATCTTGGAAGCGATTGCCAGCAAGCAGAAATCTTGGAAGCAATTGCCAGCAAGCAGAGATCTTGGAAGTGATTGCCAGCAAGCAGAGATCTTGGAAGTGATTGCCAGCAAGCAGAGATCTTGGAAATGATTGCCAGCAAGCAGAGGTCTTGGAAATGATTGCCAGCAAGCAGAGGTCTTGGAAGTGATTGCCAGCAAGCAGAGATCATTGGAAGTGGTTGCCAGCAAGCAGAGATCTTGGAAGTGGTTACCAGCAAGCAGAGATCTTGGAAGTGATTGCCAGCAAGCAGAGATCTTGGAAGCGATTGAGAAGACAGATTATTGAAGGTTATCCTATTACAGGCTGGGCTTTCCTTTAGGGCTAAAGGTTCATTGTGCTGCTTACGCCGGACCTAGAGACCTCGGCCCAGGCAAAGAGGCTTGATGTGCTCCATCCTGACACCCAGTACCTGGGGGAATATGCTAGGTTACCCTCCAGGCTACGCTTTTGATAACGTGTCGGCCCACCACGACAGAGGGCAGTTAGCAAATCTCCACCATTACATCCCATAAGCCAGGGGTAACGCAGCGCTCACTATGGAGCTCGGCAATGCTATAGGCAGAGATATACGATACCTCCAGGACACATCCTCGGACCCCCACCCCCAGAACATTCTGACCTAATTTAACCCAGTCTTGCCTGTAGCTGGGTGGGAAGTTGGATCTAAACTCAGCACTGACCCCGTTCTTTATTAATAGGAAGGCATAGCTGCCAGGGAAAACCTCCCCCCCCCAGTGACGCAGAGCTGGGGTGCACGGCTCGGCCTGCAGACTATATACTGATATATGGAGCCTTGTTTTTTTCCATTGCCAAAATAGGGAACATAAACATAGCAGGCAGGATGACGCCTTCCTGGCCAGTAACCGGAGTGGCCCCAGTGCCACGGCCGCCTGTGTACAGTATATGGCCTCCTCACAGACAGCGAGCACGGAGTCTGATCCATATAGGCCTTGACGTGGTTGGATGGCTTTTGTGCTCTTTGACCAAAAATCGCTTACTAAGTACCTCACAATTTTAATATTTACATCAATATTTCATGTATTCATTAATCACAGTGTGCTGACGGACCGTGTATCTCCATGATCCATATATTATTATGGGCCATCAGACATAACGCAATGTTCACAGGGGAATGTGCTCCTACTACACGAGGCTGAAAGCTGATCCTACATTGCACAACTGTGACATCTGGGTAGACTGAGAAAGCAGGGAATGCTGGGAGATTTCAGCTCTGAAGTCTGCAGAATACAGAACGTACCTTAATTCTATAAACTCTAAAATAATCATCATAGCTGAAATTCAATCTGAGGCCGTGGTATCTAAACACCATCGCCATATTCTTCTAACGCTTTCTGCCACCTAATGACAAACCAGTCAGGAAAAGTGACCTCTGGCTTTTTGACTACACAGATTCTAATTATATCATCTCCCGCCCCTCTCACCTAGCAAACTCAAATAGTGGACACAGCTCCTGTCAACTGACCCCTACCCGAATCATGAGCGCCAAAGGCAGACGCTCATGTGCCAGTTCTCATATTTGCAGATAAAGAGCGACCTTCACCGCATCTACCCTACTTTTAACAACCCTAACGTCCCCAAAACACATCACCCCGGGGTATCAGCACTGGTATCTAACATTCTCCAACCCCATTACACAGTGAGCATACACAATGTACCACTATAAACTGTGCAGTAACTGTGTACATACAGCTGAAACCAGAAGTTTACATCCACTATCACATGAAAGCAGAATAAACCTTTCCCATTTAGGTCAATTAGGAACCAAAATTATTTATATTTGCCAATTGCCAGAATAATGAGAGAGAATGTTTTAAGGCACTTTTATTACTTTACGCAAAGTCAAAGGTTTACATATACTAAGTGTACTATGCCTTTAAACAATATGGGAAAGCCCATATGATGATGTCATATCTTTGGAAGCTTCTGATAGGTCTATTGGCAACATCTGAGTTAATTAGAGACACACCTCTGGATGTATTTTAATGCACACCTGAAACACACTGCTTCTTTGTGTAGCATCATGGGAAAGTCAAAAGAAATCAGCCAAGATCTCAGGAAGAGACTTGAAGACTTGCACAAGTCTGGTTAATCCTTGGGTGCAATATACCTGTGAAGGTGCCTCATTCATTTCATATAAACAATTATATGCAAGTATAAACAAGATGGGAATGTCCAGCCATCATACCACTCAGGTAGGAGATGGGTTCTTTGTACCAGAAATGAATGTGCTTTGGTCAGACATGTGCATATCAACCTAAGAAAAAAAGCAGAAGACCTTGTGAAGATGCTGGCGGAAGCTGGTAAGATTGTGTCATTATCCACAGTGAAACGAGTACTGTATCAACATGGGCTGAAATGCCACTCTGCCAGGAAGAAGCCATTACTCCAAAAGAAACATAAAAAAGTCAGATTAATGTTTGTAAATACGCACAGGAACAAAGACTTTAATTTTTGGAGACATGTCCTTTGGTCTGATAAAACTAAAATTGAATTGTTTGGCCAAAATGACCATCGTTATGCTTGTAAGAAAAAGGGAGACGCTTTGAAGCCTAAAGAACGCCATCCCAACTGTGAAGCACGATGGTGGCAGCATCATGTTGTGGGGTTGCTTTGCTGCAGGAGGCACTGGTGCATGTCACAAAATAGATGGCATCATGAGGAAAGAAGATTATGTAGCAACACTGAAGCTGTAGCTCAAGACATCAGCCAGGAACTTAAGGCCCAATCACACACATCGACTTACCAGCGATCCCGAAAACGATGTGACCTGATAGGGATCGCAGGTAAGTCGCTGGGAGGTCGCAGGTGAGATGTCACACAGTCAGATCTTACCAGCGATGCAGGAACAATACAGGTCACAGTAGCGACCTGTATAACGATCTCAGCAGTCACTGTGACCCTGTCACACAGTGTCAAACACAGCGATGTGTCCTGCCCAGCAAGACATGGCCTGGACCATTCTGCAACGACTAGAGATCTCACAGCAGGGGCCTGATCGCTGGTAGATGTCACACATAACGAGATCGCTAACGGGATCGCTACTGCGTCACGGAAACAGTGACTCAGCTGCGATCTCGCTAGCAATCTCGTTATGTGTGACGGTACCTTTAAAGCTTGGGCGGAAATAGGTCTTCTATATGGACAATGACCCGAAGCATACTGCCAAACTGGTTACTGAGTGGCTTAAGGATAACAAAGTCAATGTTTTGGAGTGGCCATCACAAAGTCCTGATCTCAATCCTATTGAAAAGTTATGGACAAAGCTGAAAAGGCTGGTGCGAGCGATGACCTACAAACATGGCTCAGTTACACCAGTTCTGTCAGGAGGAATGGGCCCAAATTCCACCAACTATTGTGAGAAGCTTGTGGAAGGAGATCCAAAATATGTGACCAAAGTCATACAGTGTAAGGGCAATGGGACCCAATACTAAATGTATGTAAACTTTGACTTTGCAGAAAGTAATAAAAACGCCTTAAACATTCTCTCTCTCTCATTATTCTGGTATATTGCCAAATACAAATACTTTTGGTTCCTAATTGACCTAAAACGGAAAAGGTTTATTCTGATTTCACGTCAGATAGTGAGAAACACCGTCAGATGTGTCTTTATAGAGAGCGGAGGGAAAAACCTGCAGATGTGTCTTTATAGAGAGGTGATAAAAGCTTCTGGTTTCAACTGCACATTGCATTATTTATCTTGTACTGTACTGATCCTGACATCTTGTATACTCCAGAGCTGCATTCACTATTCTGTTGGTGCAGTCACCATGTATATAAATGACATTACTTGTCTTGCATTCATCTAGTGTTACATCCTGTATTTTACTCCAGAGCTTAACGCGCTATGTACATCCATTACGTTAGTTATGTACTGATCCTGAGTTACATCCTGTAGAATACGCCAGAGCTGCATTTGTGGCGCCCCTGAGGCTTCCGTCGCCACAGGTCATTGCACCCCACCAGCGGTGTGATGCCCCATTCTGGGAGAGGAAGAGAGTGAACTCCGGTCCCCTGGTAAATCCACACTACACCCATTGTTAGGTACATACTGGGACCAGGGAAAGTGGCAGGCAACCCTCCCATGCTGCATGCTGAGAGGGGCTGTAAGACCCATCCCTGCTCCCATAGGGTGGTAGCTTAGCAACTGGGGAGGTGGGAGGAGCCACCAGAGAGCAGATAGAGAAAGGAAGGCCAAGTTAGTTTCAGTTTACCTCAGGGAGGGAGAGAAGCAGCATGTAGTTGGAGGAGAAGAACGAGAGAAAGGAGGGAGGAGGAGGCCTGCTGAGGCAGGCAAGGAGGAGAAAGAAGAGAAGGAAAGAAAGGGTCGCAGGGCCGCGGGTAGTCCTGTAGGTACCACGAGCTGTCCTTGTTGGGTACCGCTGCCGAGGGCCCAGAGGCGCTACGAGTAGCTGCAGGCTGCGGTGGCCTGGTCCACAGTGACATCGGTGGAGTGATTAGCTGCGACAGGGGACGGTCCCTAGAGACTGGAGGAGTGAAAAGACAATCTTCAAACAGTAAAAACCGAGGCCCAGGGACGTTGTAAGCTCCCAGGGCCAGAACCCAGAGCAGCCCTTTAGAAAAGGGGTAATCAGCCGACAGGTGACCCCCCAGCCTGGAGGCTGTAATGGAGGCCAAGCCAAGTCCATCTTAACAAAGGCAAGGCTAGTGAAGACAGCAGAGAAAGAGACACTAAGCGGAGGGTACCGGATTTCACACTCTGAATCACCCAGAAGACGGAGGTCCCTGACAGTGGTCTCAGCAGTCCAAGGGTCCTTCCTGCCCTGACAAGAACTGTGAGTAAAGAACTGGAACTGCACCTCTGAAGTTGCCTCAGTTATTTCCGCTGCATAGACATTCACGAGCACCAACTGTGCCCCGGGCATTGCTCCACCTGTGGGGAGCAGTACTACCATTGCTGCCATAACATCATCCCGGAGGCCCCACACAGCAGCGGCGGCTTATTAGCCGCATACCACAGGTGGCGTCACGAACACAAACTTTAACTTAAGCCACATATTCTACTGACACCCACCAGGGCCACGGAGCCGGGCCCAGCCACCACTGACTACCACCGGACTAGTCCGGCCCGGCACCGGGTGTCCCATAGCCCTGGGGTGGGCGAGTCAATTTTGGCGTCACGAACAGGATTTCGTGCCCGGTCTAACCGGGTACTGTGCGCCTGGAGAACCGTGTGACAGACTGTGTACTTTACTGAGAAACCGCCGCCATTAGCGCTGCTGAGAGCGGGAAGAAGGGGGGCGTGCAAGAAGAAAGGGCGCGAAGAGAAGCCCCGCCCCCTTGTCCAAGAAAAGCGCGCGAAGCGGTGCCCGCCATAGAAAGCGGAAGAAAAAGAAGTGGTGACCAAATAAGCTGGCCGGCTGGCAGACAGAGTTTAAAAAGCCAGACCAGCAGACAACGAAAATGTACCTTATCGCAAGCGGAGTGATGCCGGTCGTGGTGGGCTGGGCGCCAGTCTGGCGCCAGATGCAAGTGCAGCCTCCGGCCCCGCCGCCGAGAAGGGAAAGGGAGAAGCCGAGTGGCGTGGTCGAGCACCCGAGCAGTGATCCAGCAAGCGTTCCCCAGGTCGGCAGCATGGTAGAGAGGCTGCAGGAGTGTACCCCAGGGACCGGGAAGATGGATCCCGAGCTGGACCTGCTCCGGGAGGAAATGCGAATCCTGGCTCGGAGACTGCGTAACCTGCAAGCAGAGGTGGACCGGCGGAGTGAAACACCGATGGTGCCGGAGAGTGTGGGCCACAGGATGGAGGCCGCGGAGCAGCGACCGGGTGAGCAATGTGAAGCCCCGACCCGTCCGGACCCACTGACCCACCAAGCACCACCGCCCTGTCCCTCCACTGTCCCGCAGGCCTTCCCCGCCAACCTCGCAAATGCTCGGTGGGGCACCGGAGGCCTGCCCGAAACCCCCGCAGACGGAGCCTGGGGAGGGGTGGACCCCGACCAGCTAGTGGGCCCCCTACCGAGTCCCCCTGTGAGTCTCCTGGGAGCGACATCCCCGGGAGTGCACTGGGACGCAGCGCCCATAGAGAGTAGGGGACTGCAAAAGCCCCTGCGCCCCAAGGAAACCGCACTGGCAAACGAGCTGACCTGCCGGAGATTGGTGCAGGAGTACCAGCAGGAGCGGGAGGCCCGGGAGGAGACGGCCTCAGAAGAACCGGAGTGGCGCCGCACTATGCCAGCGTGCGGCGTCTCTCCTGTCAGCAGCAGCCGCAGCACTACCTCAAGGCAGACCCAGGTCACAGAACTGAGCAGAGGTCCTGCGACAGCCACTCAGGAGACACAGACCCGGATCTCCATGGCTTGTTTGATGCAAGGTGCACGGCCAAAGCAGGACACCAAAGATCACAGCAACAGCCCCCTGCAAACAAGCAGCCCTTTGCTGGAACGCAGTGTTGTGCCTGCAAGCAGCCCTACTTCTATTCAGGCTGCAGCGCCTCGCAGAAGGTCAGTGACCAGTGCCCAGGGCCCTGCCAAAGAAGGACCCCTGCAAAGAAGATGAGGAGTTGCTGAACTGTACATAGCTGTACAGTTCAGCAACCCCTCATTCTTTTTGAAGAAGTCCCTCGTGTTTTGCCCCTTATTCTTTTCGAAGATGACACCCTTTCCTGCTGTACTGCCCCTGATGCTTTTTGAAGACGTCACCCCCCATGTTATGTGCTACCGGGCCACTGAACTGGAATGTGGGCCCCGGTGGAAGTGTATGTGTCATGTCATACCAGGCCACTGGACTTAGTGGCTGGTATGTTGTTTATGTGTCCTATGTAACCAGGCCATTGGACTTAATGGCTGGTTGATTTGTCCCATTTGTGTTTGATTGAAAGAAACGAACTGCCGGGCTACTGGACTTGTTGTAGCCGAAAATGTAGATAGTTGCACCCGTTGTGCCCCCTACCAGAATTGTGGGGGAAGTGCCCAAACTGTGCAATGAACTGAAAGTGCACACATAGTTTCTTTATAAGAAGTTCGCAACGTTCACTGATATGTGCCTCCCATAAAGGGAAGAAATGTTTTATTGTTTTATGTTTTGCATACCAAAAATGTTTTGCAGTTCTTCCACATGTTTTTGTTGTTTTTCAGCCCGAGGACGTGCTGGGATTTGCTGTGGGGGAGTGTGGCGCCCCTGAGGCTTCCGTCGCCACAGGTCATTGCACCCCACCAGCGGTGTGATGCCCCATTCTGGGAGAGGAAGAGAGTGAACTCCGGTCCCCTGGTTAATCCACACTACACCCATTGTTAGGTACATACTGGGACCAGGGAAAGTGGCAGGCAACCCTCCCATGCTGCATGCTGAGAGGGGCTGTAAGACCCATCCCTGCTCCCATAGGGAGGTAGCTTAGCAACTGGGGAGGTGGGAGGAGCCACCAGAGAGCAGATAGAGAAAGGAAGGCCAAGTTAGTTTCAGTTTACCTCAGGGAGGGAGAGAAGCAGCATGTAGTTGGAGGAGAAGAACGAGAGAAAGGAGGGAGGAGGAGGCCTGCTGAGGCAGGCAAGGAGGAGAAAGAAGAGAAGGAAAGAAAGGGTCGCAGGGCCGCGGGTAGTCCTGTAGGTACCACGAGCTGTCCTTGTTGGGTACCGAAGCCGAGGGCCCAGAGGCGCTACGAGTAGCTGCAGGCTGCGGTGGCCTGGTCCACAGTGACATCGGTGGAGTGATTAGCTGCGACAGGGGACGGTCCCTAGAGACTGGAGGAGTGAAAAGACAATCTCCAAACAGTAAAAACCGAGGCCCAGGGACGTTGTAAGCTCCCAGGGCCAGAACCCAGAGCAGCCCTTTAGAAAAGGGGTAATCAGCCGACAGGTGACCCCCCAGCCTGGAGGCTGTAATGGAGGCTAAGCCAAGTCCATCTTAACAAAGGCAAGGCTAGTGAAGACAGCAGAGAAAGAGACACTAAGCGGAGGGTACCGGATTTCACACTCTGAATCACCCAGAAGACGGAGGTCCCTGACAGTGGTCTCAGCAGTCCAAGGGTCCTTCCTGCCCTGACAAGAACTGTGAGTAAAGAACTGGAACTGCACCTCTGAAGTTGCCTCAGTTATTTCCGCTGCATAGACATTCACGAGCACCAACTGTGCCCCGGGCATTGCTCCACCTGTGGGGAGCAGTACTACCATTGCTGCCATAACATCATCCCGGAGGCCCCACACAGCAGCGGCGGCTTATTAGCCGCATACCACAGGTGGCGTCACGAACACAAACTTTAACTTAAGCCACATATTCTACTGACACCCACCAGGGCCACGGAGCCGGGCCCAGCCACCACTGACTACCACCGGACTAGTCCGGCCCGGCACCGGGTGTCCCATAGCCCTGGGGTGGGCGAGTCACATTCACTATTCTTCTGGTGCAGTCACTGTGTATATACATTACTTGTCTTGCACTGATCCTGAGTTTTATCCTGTATTGTACTCCAGAGCTGCAATCACTATTCTGCAGCTAAAGATCAGTCCTCACCCTGTGCTTGTTCAGTATCTGCACTGATCTTGCTGATTTGCAGTTTTGTCTTTACTCCAGACTCGGCACAGCCGCTTTCGAGGGTGGTTGTCGGCGGTGTGTGGTCCGCAAGCAGGTACAGGCAAGTGACATCTTACTGAAAAAAATCCCAGAAACTGATTTACAGAAAACATTGTTCTACTTCCCACAACAAGTGTGAGACTCTCCCGTGTGTAGATGTCAGTAAGGTTTACAAAGTCAGGAGGATCTAGTGGGCCCCTTCTTTTCTGCTGACAGGGGAGATTGTAGTTATTATGGGAAGGAGAACAATGTCTTTGGGATTTTCCCCTCACCTCTCCACTGATTACTATTTATGGTGGACTTGTGTATGAATCTGCAGATCCCCCCTATCCAGGTATACCCGCAGCCCTACAGCACAGCAGATCCCACATCAGACATATATTAGATCCCTGTAAGACTTGAGACCCCATCACAAACAATATGCTGAGCTTGTTTAGCCAAACTGAAGAAGAGCTGCAGTGTAAAGCATGGAGGAGTAACGTGAGCCTCTGAAGAGACACGCGGTAAACCTCATACGCCAATAAACATTGCGTTGCTCGTTCCAAGATTCCCCATGAATGGCAAGCCAGGAGTGTGGAGAAAACTAACAGCCATGGGCAGGCTAATGGCAGCCACCAGTGGTTGTCACTCAGCATTTGTTACCTGTGACCAAAAGAACAGAGGAACAGTAAAAGATGTCAGAGGGAAGCGGCACGCCAGGGGTTAACCTTTATGTGAATTCCACTGCAGATCTAATTAAAGTAACACAAAGGGTCACAATGGAAAACTACTTTAACAAGCTGATAAGACGCCTCCTGTACATTACACAAGGAGTGTTCACCGATTTAGACACCGCAGCACTCCATACAGTAAATGTAACATGGAGACCATTAACACCAACATCGCAGGGCTCCATACAGTAAATGTAACATGGAGACCATTAACACCAACATCGCAGGGCTCCATACAGTAAATGTAACATGGAGACCATTAACAACGACACCGCAGGGCTCCATATGATAAATGTAATATGAAGACTATCAACACTGACACCGCAGGGCACCATACAGTAAATGTAACATGGAGACCATTAACACCAACACCGCAGGGCTCCATACGATAAATGTAATATGAAGACTATCAACACTGACACCGCAGGGCACCATACAGTAAATGTAACATGGAGACCATTAACACCGATACCACAGGGCTCCATACGATAAATGTAACATGAAGACCATCAACACCGACACCGCAGCGCTCTGCCGCCCTGATGCGATAAATATAATATGGAGACCACCAACTCTGACGTCACAGCGCTCCACCACCCTTCATACAACTAATGTAGCATGTATACCATCAACTTTGATGACGCAGCCCTCCGCCGCACTCCATACAATAAATGTAATAGAGACCACAACACTGACGCCGCAGCGCTTTGCTGTCCCCCCTTATAAAAGATAAATGTAATATGGCGACCACCAACACTGACGCCGCAGTTCTCTGCCACCCTCCATACAATAAATGTAACATGGAGACCACCAACACTGACACCACACACCTCTGCCACCCCCATACCATTCCATTAACGTAACATGGAGACCACCAACACTGATACTACGCCCCCCTGCTACCCCATATTCCATAAATGTAACATGGAGATAACCAACACTGATAACAAAGCGCTCCACCACCCCCAAATGATAAATGTAACATGGAGACCACCATCACTGAAGTACTCCATCGCCCCCATACGATAAATGTAACATGGAGACCGCTAACACTGATGACGCAATAATCTGTCATCCCCCATAATATAAACCTAACATGAAGACCACCAACACTGACCCGCAGAGCTCCGCCGCTCCCATATGATAAACGTAACATGGAGACCACTATCACTGAAGCACTCCGTCAGCCCTCAATATGGAGGCCACCAACACTGACACCGCAGAGCTCCACTGCCCACATACAATAAACATAACAAGGAAACCACCAACACTGACACTGCAGAGCTCTGCCCCCCCATACGAGAAACGTAACATGGAGACCACTATCACTGAAGCACTCCGTCAGCCCTCAATATGGAGGCCACCAACACTGACACCGCAGAGCTCCACTGCCCACATACAATAAACATAACAAGGAAACCACCAACACTGACACTGCAGAGCTCTGCCCCCCCATACGATAAACGTAACATGGAGACCACTATCACTGAAGCACTCCGTCAGCCCTCAATATGGAGGCCACCAACACTGACACCGCAGAGCTCCACTGCCCACATACAATAAACATAACAAGGAAACCACCAACACTGACACTGCAGAGCTCTGCCCCCCATACGATAAACGTAACATGGAGACCACTATCACTGAAGCACTCCGTCAGCCCTCAATATGGAGGCCACCAACACTGACACCGCAGAGCTCCACTGCCCACAAACAATAAAAATAACAAGGAAACCACCAACACTGACACTGCAGAGCTCTGCCCCCCCATACGATAAACATAACATGGAGACCACTATCACTGAAGCACTCCGTCAGCCCTCAATATGGAGGCCACCAACACTGACACCGCAGAGCTCCACTGCCCACATACAATAAACATAACAAGGAAACCACCAACACTGACACTGCAGAGCTCTGCCCCCCCATACGATAAACGTAACATGGAGACCACTATCACTGAAGCACTCCGTCAGCCCTCAATATGGAGGCCACCAACACTGACACCGCAGAGCTCCACTGCCCACATACAATAAACATAACAAGGAAACCACCAACACTGACACTGCAGAGCTCTGCCCCCCCATACGATAAACGTAACAAGGAGACCACCAATACTGACGCCGCAGAGCTCTGCAACCCTCCGCCGACCCCCATATAATATGTAACATGAAGACCACCAACACTGCCACCGCAGAGCTCCGCTGCCCTCTTTCCTATGACGACAGTCATATCCACAGATGCATGTATATGACACTGATACTGCAGAGATAGACAGGCTGTGGGGCGTCCACAGTGCATCTTGACCCATGAGTCTGAATATTTTCTAACACCGGCTACCAATTCCTCTGCACAGTTCCATGAGAACACTGACTGGTATTGAGACTCCACTAGAGGGAGCTCTCTGAATACCGATTATACATAAGCCTCAATAGTAAATCTTTCTTTAGTGTGCGCCCCCTGGTGGTGACTGCAGGCAGCAAAGGTTTATTACTTCTATAGCCGTGAAGGGGTGGGGAGCTTTGTATCAGGATAATGTATCTCTGACAGCTATAAAGAATTTACCACGCAGCTCATCTCGATCCGGAGTCCACTGAAGTAACAGTTGTATGCCTTGTAAGGAATATTTTGGCTGGGGGGTAAATTAGACTAGATCACATTTTTTTGTGAAGTAAATTTTAGTGAATCTGTCATTGCTCTTTCAGGAAGGGCAAGAGTTAAGATCAGGGTGTGGCAGCATCAACCAGGAGAGCGGCCATGTTGGATTCCTGTAATGAAGCCCCTTCTATATAACGGGTGTGTAATACTGTACAAAGCAAACCCAGATGGCGACCACCCCCCGTGCTCGTCGTAAGCGCTGAGCACAATATTTGCTTCAATATTGAAGCACTTGTGGAATGTGAGGAGGATGAAGGCGCAGTGACCGCGGGGTCTGAGGGCCGAGGGCACATAGATCATGGCTGGGGGCAGTCACATCGTAGCTACACATTATGTCCCTCAGTGGGGTTTACATAAGAAGACCCCCTATGTCAGTGACCCGGACACGGGGCAGGATGGGAACCTCCCTGAGGTAAAAAAAGATGGGGCCCTCACTGAGGTAAAAAGACAGTGAGGTCCATAACCTGGTCACACAGGGGGTAACAGCAACAACCTGCCCGACGGGTGACAACTAGCAGCAAAAACAAGGAGTAAGAAGAAACGCCAACAAGCAGCAGAAGCCCAAAAATGTTCTGTCTCCCATATTAAATACTCACCGAGGACAGTCCGGCAGCTGAGGAGACAACTTACAGAATCATGGCGCAAATCTGTGACCATTCTGACACCACATCTGCACGTTCACCGCGGATTCACCTGTCAATGGTGGGAACGCCGCACCTTCTGCCTGACCGTAAAGACATTTAGTGCCTCACATAAAACCTTCTCTGTCAATCCCAGCCTCGTCGGCATTTATGAGCATCATGCGATGGTCATGTTTATCAGCGGGATGACATGTCTCAGCAGTTTTGCCATGTTACTGCTTCGGCTTTAGGTGACCGCCATCACAAAAAAAGAAAGTGGCTGTAAAATTCTGGGGCAAAGTTAAATCCAATGCAGGACGCGGATTAAAAATGTCCCTGTCTTCATTTTCATCACTTTAAGGCGATATTCACACTGCGCTTTTCTCAGGCTTTATTTTTTTTTTCCCTTTTTAGCAAGTGTGCCCGAAAAACACCTGAAAAATTGCTCAGAAAAAGCTTGAAAGACTTTTCTTGCTCATCTCTTTTGTAAAACCACTTTATTCTTTCAGGCCTTTAATCGCTTCAGGTCTCCAAAACCACCGGACGGTGAACAGAGGTGACCGGACGGTGAACAGAGGTGACCGGACGGTGAACAGAGGTGACCGGACGGTGAACAGAGGTGACAGGACGGTGAACAGAGGTGACAGGACGGTGAACAGAGGTGACAGGACGGTGAACAGAGGTGACAGGACGGTGAACAGAGGTGACCGGACGGTGAACAGAGGTGACCGGACGGTGAACAGAGGTGACCGGACGGTGAACAGAGGTGACCGGACGGTGAACAGAGGTGACCGGACGGTGAACAGAGGTGACCGGACGGTGAACAGAGGTGACAGGACGGTGAACAGAGGTGACAGGACGGTGAACAGAGGTGACAGGACGGTGAACAGAGGTGACCGGACGGTGAACAGAGGTGACCGGACGGTGAACAGAGGTGACCGGACAGTCTCCTAGCGCTTTCTGCTCGGATGCGGCTCCATATTGTACAATGGAATGGGAAGGCAGAAAGAATGGGGCCATTGTGTATTCACCTCAGATAACGCTAGCATTTTATACATCGCTTAATGGTTGTGAAAATATCGCAGCCATCATCTGCTGGGAAAAATGTGGGATCAGGTCCTGAGCCTGCACCAAAGTAAGGGAGCCAACGTAACTGTACGTCATGTGTCGGTAAGGAGTTAAAAATCATTGTTCTCGGCAGCACATCGTCTTCTGTAAATATATGCTGCGGAGAGATATTCTACATAAACAGAATGATTGTATTAATGAGCACTTTGTGTACATGAAAGGGCAGCCTATCTATAACCTTAAAGTCTGTGAATGGCGTGCACACAAGTGGGAGAATTGAGGAGTTAGTGAATGGGTCAACAAGACCAGGTCCAAGTCACAGAGAATCACTGCACACTCACATACAATGCAATATTCATTTGTGATTTTTTTCAGAAAAAATTGTGCACAAAAATGACCGTCTCTGATATTTCGGCCCAAGGGGCCTTGATCACAGGGTCGCTAAACAAAGCAAAAATTATATACAATAAATATACAAAAATATTTACAATATATACAAATGCAAAGTATAGATGTATCAGTACATAAGATAAAATGAATAAACCAATAATAAATAAAAAAATAAATAGCATGTGTGAAAGAATAGATCTGGTATATTGGTCCAAAATGCCACGCAGTGCCATAAACATGCTGAAGGTATAATGGGTAACTCATACTGTATATTCGTATGGTGGAACATGATAAAATATGGTGTTATATAAGGTAAAATAGGTGTCAAATACTATAGATATAGTCACATACATATATATCAATGCAAATAACATATCACACTGGATAAAATCATTCAAATGCATGGAATGGGAATCAACGAAAGAGGTAATCACATTGTGTGTGGATATATGTACCTGTCATAAGTAGTCCTGGTATAAGGATGTCTAGTGTGAAGTGTGAGGAATGCTGACGTACCTATGGGGATAAAGGTGGTACAGGTAAGTAATTTAACAAAAATAAGAATCCGGGTGCCCAGGTGGCTAATCTCAGACGATTTTAGGGGTGAAGATGATGGATCTGGAGGTCCTGTGCTGGTGTGGATACACGTGGTCTGCGCACGGACTGGTCACTGGTCTCCTGTGCCTAGCGTGACAGCCTCATAGCAATATATGAAGCTGTCATGCTCTGGTTGGGAGAGCCGCAGCCAATCTGTGCATTCTGGTCTGTGCATTCTGGTCTGTGCATTCTGGTCTGTGCATTCTGGTCTGTGCATTCTGGTCTGTGCATTCTGGTCTGTGCATTCTGGTCTGTGCATTCTGGTCTGTGCATTCTAGTCTGTGCATTCTAGTCTGTGCATTCTAGTCTGTGCATTCTAGTCTGTGCATTCTAGTCTGTGCATTCTAGTCTGTGCACAGATGTCTGAAAGAGTCCGTAGACAAATTTGTGAACAATACTTGAGAGAATAAGGTCTTTTGTGTACATAGAAAAAGTCTTAGATATTGGAGTTCAGCTCATGAAAAACAGGAGCAAAAAACAAAGTGTTGTGTTTTATCTTTTTTTTTTTTTTTTTTAAATTAGTATGGATCATGGTGATATTGCTGATGGTTCTATAGATGTAGGCTATGTAAAGGTACTATATACATACAGTTATAGGTGATGGCACTATAGATTTGTTCTATGGGTGGTGGCCAGATAAGATTTAGGGTATACGTTTGTGTACTATAGGTATTGTCACAATATATCTGGGTTAAATATGTTATGGAACTTTATATTTGTATCCCTTAGGCGGTAATACTTTAGATTTATTGTTTATAGATCTAGGTGATATAGGTGATGGCACTCTGCATCTCGATTCTATAGGTGTAAACACTATAGCTCTGGGTTCCACAGGTGATGACACCATATATCTGAGTTTATATTTCCGAGCTGTATAGGTGGTGGTACTATAGATATAGGTTATATGTTGAGTTCTATAGGTGATGACACTGTAGTTTTGCATTATCTGGGTAATCTATATACAGTGGCATGTTAAAGTTTGGGCACCCTGGTCAAAATTACTGTTATTGTGAACAGATAAGAAAGTTGAAGATGAAATGATCTCTAAATATCTGTCACGGTCGTCTCTCTATTGTAGAGACAAGTGACAGGTTCTGGGCCAGAGCTTGTTTGCTTTGAGACTCTGCAGATTTATTGTATTCCCTTTCCTTTGGCGAGGAGAGGGTTAACGTCTGTATTCCTTGACAGCAAGCATTCCATTGCCTTCCTAGGTGTTTCCGGTTTGGAACACTCCCAGTCCCAATATATACCCTCTGCTCCTTGTAGAGGGTGCCAGTTATTCTCTTCCTCATTTGGATGCTTGGTCTGGAGGTAGAACGAGCTAGTGGAGCCCTCTCTGCAAATTGCTGTATAGGCTCCAGTCTTGGTACTGACTGCAGCAGTCTGTTGTGTTTTCCCCTGTCTGTCTTTCCTTCCTTTGGGTTTTTATTAGTGCAGTGGTGGGGCTAGCATTCCTCACCTGCCAGCTCCCTAGCCAGGGCTATTACAAGGTTCTCAGGTATCCTATTCAGCGACAGGTGCGGAACCTGTATAGGGACTGGCTAGGAGTGTAGGGTACAGCTGCAGGTGAGTAAAGGAGGTGTCCCAACTTCTCCTTACTAGTGTTAAGGCCTACCGTTCTTAAAGTGTCCCCGTCGTATGCCATATTTCCGTGTCACCCAGCGTGACAAAGGCATAAAGTTAAAGATAGACACATTTCCTTTGTATTTTAGGCAAAAAAAAATTATTTTAACATTTTAAAATTAACTATAAAGGAAAATGGGCCAATGCAAAAGTTTGGACACACCCCTTTAGCCTTTTGTAGAAGCCAAGTTTATTTCAATCCTTGTTTGAGGGATATTAATCCATTCTTCCTTGGAAAAGTTTTCTAGTTTTGTGAGATTCCTGTGTCGTCTTGCACTCACTGCTCTTTTGAGGTCTAGCCACAGATTTTCAATGATGTTTAGATCAGTGGACTGTGAGGACCATTATAAAATCTTCAGCTTGCACGTTTTAAGGTCATTTATTGTGGATTTTGACGCGTGTTTAGGATTATTATCCATTTGTAGAAGCTATTCTCTTTTGAACTTCAGCTTTTTTACAGATAGTTTATTGTTTCATCAAGAATTTGTTGAAATTTTATTGAATCCATTCTTCCCTCTAAACCGTGAAATGTTTCTCATGCCAATGGCTGCAACACAACCCCAAAGTATGATTGATCCACCCCCATGCTTAATGGTTGGCAAGATATTCTTTTCCTGAAATTCTGTGCCATTTTTTTGTACACACATACCTTTGATCATTGTGGCCAAAGAATTATATTTTAACCTCATCGGTCCATAGGACTTGTTACCAAAATGCATCAGGCTTTTTTAGATGTTCTCTTGCATACTTCTGATGCTGAATTTTCTGGTGAGGACGCAGCAGAGGTTTTCTTCTGATGACTCTTTCATGAATGCCATATTTGTACAGGTGTCTCTGAAAAGGAGAACAATGTACCACAACTCCAGAGTCTGCTAAATAGTCCTGAAGTCTTTTGCAGTAAAGCGGAGGTTCTGAATTGCCTCTCTAGCAATCTTTCGAGCAGCTCTCACAGAAATTTTGCTGGGTCTTCCAGACCTTATCTTGACCTCCACTGCTCCTGTAATGCTGCTGCAACTGCCATTTCTTAATTATATTTCAGAAAAGGCAACTTGAAAACACTTCTGCTATCTTCTTATAGCCTTCTCCTGCTTTGTGGACCGCCACTATTTTCAATTTCAGAGTGCTAGGCAGCTGCTTAGAAGAACCTATGGCTGCTGTTTTTTGGCACAAGGTTAGAGGAGGCTGGGCCTTTATAAAGCTGTGAAATTTGCATCTCCTGACCTTTCCTAACGATGATCGTGAACAAGCCATAACCCTAACAGGATAATTAAGGTCTGAATCCTTGGTCAAAGTTGTCTATCCACACAAATCTTCAAAGGTGCCCAAACTTTTGCATCAATCAGTTTTCCTTTTTGTAATTTTTCAAAAGTAAAAGATGATTTTTTTTTTTGCCTAAAATACAAAGGAAATGTGTTATCTTTCAACTTTATGCCTTTTAGAGATAATTTCGTCTTCGACTTCCTTAGCGGTTCACAATAACAGTATGTAATTGTGACGAGGGTCGCCCAAACGTTTACATGCCACTGTAGGTGGTTATACTATGGTTTTGTGAGGCCCCATTATAGATAGAAGCCAAAGCTCACATCACAGTCATAGGGATGAAGCAAACAAGTCGGTGCCTCCGGATGACGCTTGCTGTTACTTCTGTGAATGGAGAAATTAATGTGTAACCCACTGTAAATGTAACGCAGCCACCGCTGTGGATGATGCAATTGTGTGCTCCTGTGTATCAGCCAAAACTATCGGAATATGAACAGTTCAAGGCAAATAATAAGGAACCGTTAGGGGAGCAGTTAAAACAATATAATGGACCCTTAGGCAGTTGATTTCGGGCCATAATGAGCAAGCATTGATGAGTTATATATAAGCGGGTTGGCGCTGCAGGCATACACAGCGATGGATCTGGCGATGTGCTGTCAATAAGTGATTTATCAGGTGAGCGCTGACATGTCTACATGGGCCGATAGTCAGGATCGTGCGCCGTTCCCTGAAAGTGTAAAGGATATGCAAAGTCTGCAGGGGACGAGGTATAAGCTGCTCCGTATGTACAGAAGAGGCGGCCATGACACCCAGCCACACACATTCCGTATAGGATTTAGGTGAAAATAAAAGGAACCCCATGAACCTGCACACGAGGCGAGGGGGATGGGGGAGTGAATACTGGCATCACTTATACTTTGTGCTTCTTTCATTCCTCACCATTTCCAAGACCTCTGCTTACTGTCACTGAATAAAAACATGCTAGTGAGTATAATGACATTTTATTCAGAGCTAGTAATTTGCACAGCTGAAGATTTGTTACCATGTATCAGTGCAGATCATTCTCCATGAGCCACACACCTCAGCAGCACAGAGCTCTCTCCTGTCCACTTTGTAACAGGTCTATACTGCTTAGCTTATTGAGTATTAGATCTGTAGTTTAGGTCTGTGCAGTCTGGGAGGACCCCCTCCCCAACTTCAGGTCACCCCAATATTGTTCTCATAGGGACACAACCCCACCTGACTACAGGTCACCCCAATACTGTCCTCATAGGGACACAGCTCCCCTGACTGCGGGCCACCCCAATACTGTCCTCATAGGGACACAGCCTCACTGACTGCAGGTCACCTAAATACTGTTCTCATAGGGACACAGCCCCTCTGACTGCAGGTCACCCCAATACTGTCCTCACAGGGACACAGCCCCACTGACTGCAGGTCACCTCAATACTGTCCTCATAGGGACACAGCCCCACTGACTGCATGTCACCTCAATACTGTCCTCATAGGGACACAGCCCCACTGACTGCATGTCACCCCAATACTGTCCTCATAGGGACACAGCCCCACTGACTGCATGTCACCCCAATACTGTCCTCATAGGGACACAGCCCCACTGACTGCATGTCACCCCAATACTGTCCTCATAGGGACACAGCCCCTCTGACTGCGGGTCACCCCAATACTGTCCTCATAGGGACACAGCCCCACTGACTGCAGGTCACCCCAATACTGTCCTCATAGGGACACAGCCCCTCTGACTGCAGGTTACCCCAATACTGTTCTCATAGGGACACAGCCCCTCTGACTGCAGGTCACCCCAATACTGTCCTCATAGGGACACAGCCCCTCTGACTGCGGGTCACCCCAATACTGTCCTCATAGGGACACAGCCCCACTGACTGCAGGTCACCCCAATACTGTCCTCATAGGGACACAGCCCCTGTGACTGCAGGTCACCCCAATACTGTCCTCATAGGGACACAGCCCCACTGACTGCATGTCACCCCAATACTGTCCTCATAGGGACACAGCCCCTCTGACTGCGGGTCACCCCAATACTGTCCTCATAGGGACACAGCCCCACTGACTGCAGGTCACCCCAATACTGTCCTCATAGGGACACAGCCCCTCTGACTGCAGGTTACCCCAATACTGTTCTCATAGGGACACAGCCCCTCTGACTGCAGGTCACCCCAATACTGTCCTCATAGGGACACAGCCCCTCTGACTGCGGGTCACCCCAATACTGTCCTCATAGGGACACAGCCCCACTGACTGCAGGTCACCCCAATACTGTCCTCATAGGGACACAGCCCCTCTGACTGCAGGTCACCCCAATACTGTCCTCATAGGGACACAGCCCCACTGACTGCAGGTCACCCCAATACTGTCCTCATAGGGACACAGCCCCTCTGACTGCAGGTTACCCCAATACTGTTCTCATAGGGACACAGCCCCTCTGACTGCAGGTCACCTAAATACTGTTCTCACAGGGACACAGCCCCTCTGACTGAAGGTCACCCCAATATTGTCCTCATAGGGACACAGCAACCATGACTGCAGGTCACCCCAATACTGTCCTCATAGGGACACAGCCCCACTGACTGCATGTCACCTCAATACTGTTCTCATAGGGACACAGCCCCTCTGACTGCAGGTCACCCCAATATTGTTCTCATAGGGACACAGACACCCTGACTGCAGGTCACCCCAATACTGTCCTCATAGGGACACAGCTCCCATGACTGAAGGTCACCCCAATACTGTCCTCATAGGGACACAGCCCCACTGACTGCAGGTCACCCCAATACTGTCCTCATAGGGACACAGCACCACTGACTGCATGTCACCCCAATACTGTCCTCATAGGGACACAGCCCTCTGACTGCATGTCACCCCAATACTGTCCTCATAGGGACACAGCACCACTGACTGCGGGTCACCCCAATACTGTCCTCATAGGGACACAGCCCTCTGACTGCATGTCATCCCAATACTGTCCTCATAGGGACACAGCCCCACTGACTGCAGGTCACCCCAATACTGTCCTCATAGGGACACAGCCCTCTGACTGCATGTCATCCCAATATTGTTCTCATAGGGACACAGCCCCACTGACTGCAGGTCACCCCAATACTGTCCTCATAGGGACACAGCCCTCTGACTGCATGTCATCCCAATATTGTTCTCATAGGGACACAGCCCCTCTGACTGCAGGTCACCTAAATACTGTTCTCACAGGGACACAGCCCCCCTGACTGCAGGTCACACCAATACTCTCCTCATAGGGACACAGCCCCCTGACTGCAGGTCACACCAATACTCTCCTCATAGGGACACAGCCTCCCTAACTGCAGGTCACCCCAATACTGTCCTCATAGTGACACAGCCCCCCTGACGGCAGGTCACCCCAATACTATCATCATAGGGACACAGCCCCTCTGACTGTAGGTCACCCCAAAATTGTCCTCATAAGGACACAGCCCCCCTGACTACAGGTCACCCCAATACTGTCCTCATAGGCACACAGCCCCCTGACTACGGGTCACCCCAATTCTGTGCCTACAGGTACACAGCTCCCTGTGACTGCGGGTCATCCTAATACTATCCCTACAGGTACAGGTGTTATTATATAAATATATATATACCTCTATGTAGGTCACTGGCATACCTTACACAGCTCTGTTCAGTAATTATCACATTATGTAGTGGTCTTCTGATATTTCTCTGAGATACATAACCCCCTCCGCTCTGTGAAATATTCAATTACACCCGGACAACAACTAAACTCTTTATCTTTTCTCCGCTCGACTGAACCCTGCACCTGGCATCACATCTGAAGTCACAGAAACCGTATCCAAGAAAAGCGATCGTCCTTGTCCTTCTGGTACCTGCATTAAAGGGCCGAAGTCAAACAGAAGGAGGAAGCGGCCAGAAAAATCAGAGGTAACCGGAGAATGCAGAAAATGACCACTTGTAAGTGCACAATGTAGGAGGAACTAATCAAAACACACTATGCAGGGCACACCACCCCGGCGGGAAAGGTCAGTATCCACGGCGCAGGGTGTACAGCGCAGGAGACACCGCACAGGATGTAAAGACCGGTATACACAGCTCAGGACACACAGTGCAGGAGAACAGCGTATGATGGATAGTGCAGGAACCAAAGCACAGAACATATAGCACAAGACGTACAGTGCAGGAGGCACAATGCAAAGGTCAGAGTGCAGGAGGCACCTATGGGACAGCACAAGGTGTACAGCTGGTAGAAAGGATCGTGCTGCAGTCCAGTCACTAAAGAGTTGCGCAAAAACAACATTTTTTTGTTCGACTAAAAATAATAATAATTTCAACTGGATCCATTATTTTTTTTTTATTTTTCCAGTAAGCAAAAAGCGAATCCTTATCAAATGGAAGAGAACGGATGGCTAGTCAATGGAAACGTTTCCAATAGTGTTTAATGTAAAAAAAACAAAAAAACCGAATCCAGTTGAGGTTATTTTTCAGCTGGACAAAAATGTTGTGTTTGCACTGGATTGTAGGACGCACAGAGCAGAACTGGATGCCCGGAGCAGGACGCACAGAGCAGAACGCACAGAGCAGGACTGGATACACGGAGCAGGACGCACAGAGCAGAACTGGATACACGGAGCAGGACGCACAGAGCAGGACTGGATACACGGAGCAGGACGCACAGAGCAGGACGCACACAGAGCAGAACGCACAGAGCAGGACTGGATACACGGAGCAGGACGCACAGAGCAGGACGCACAGAGCAGAACGCACAGAGCAGAACGCACAGAGCAGGACTGGATACACGGAGCAGGACGCACAGAGCAGGACGCACAGAGCAGAACGCACAGAGCAGAACGCACAGAGCAGGACTGGATACACGGAGCAGGACGCACAGAGCAGGACGCACAGAGCAGAACGCACAGAGCAGAACGCACAGAGCAGGACTGGATACACGGAGCAGGACGCACAGAGCAGGACGCACAGAGCAGAACGCACAGAGCAGGACGCACAGAGCAGGACGCACAGAGCAGGACGCACAGAGCAGGACGCACAGAGCAGAACTGGATACATGGAGCAGGACGCAAAGGGCAGAACTGGATACATGGAGCAGGACGCACAGAGCAGAACTGGATACATGGAGCAGGACACACAGAACAGAACGCACAGAGCAGAACTGGATACACGGAGCAGAACTGGATACACGGTGCAGGACGCACAGAGCAGAACTGGATACATGGAGCAGGACGCACAGAGCAGAACTGGATACACGGTGCAGGACGCACAGAGCAGGATGCACAGAGCAGAACTGGATGCCCGGAGCAGGACGCACAGAGCAGGATGCACAGAGCAGGACTGGATGCCCGGAGCAGGACGCACAGAGCAGGACGCACAGAGCAGGACGCGATGCCCGGAGTAGGACGCACAGAGCAGGACGCACAGAGCAGAACTGGATGCACGGAGCAGGACGCACGGAGCAGCACTAGATGGATAGAGCAGGACGCACAGAGCAGGATGCACACAGCAGAACTGGATACACGGAGCAGGACGCACAGAGCAGGACGCACAGAGCAGCGCTGGATGCACGGAGCAGGACGCACAGAGCAGGACGCACAGAGCAGGACGCACAGAGCAGCGCTGGATGCACGGAGTAGGACGCACAGAGCAGCACTAGATGCACGGAGTAGGACACACAGAGCAGCACTAGATGGATGGAGCAGGACGCACAAAGCAGGATGCACAGAGCAGCACTGGATGCACGGAGCAGGACGCACAGAGCAGCACTAGATGGATGGAGCAGGACGCACAAAGCAGGATGCACAGAGCAGCACTGGATGCACGGAGCAGGACGCACAGAGCAGGACGCACAGAGCAGCACTGGATGCACGGAGCAGGACGCACAGAGCAGCATGCACAGTGCAGCACTGGAGTAACAGAGCAGGACGCACAGAGCAGGACGCACAGAGCAGGACGCACAGAGCAGGACGCACAGAGCAGGACTGGATGCACGGAGCAAGACGCACAGAGCAGCATTAGATGCACGGAGCAAGACGCACAGAGCAGCAGGACGCACAGAGCAGCACTGGAGTAACAGAGCAGGACGCGTGGAGCAGGAGGCGCGGAGCAGGAGGCGCAGAGCAGGAGGCGCAGAGCAGGAGGCGCAGAGCAGGACTCATGGCTGCCATTTTCTGTAGAATTCAACAAATATTCACCATATCTTATAAGACTCAAGGACATTTCTTTGAAGTTCATAAAGGAACCAACAGTAATAATTAAATCCCAGGTAAGGGGCCACCCGGGGCCGTTACTGTACACACTGGACACTTAACCACTGAGCCGGCTGCTGCTAATCTCTAGTGCCTGCTGTGAGGTATGAGAACATTACATTAATATATATGAAATACATAGAATCCATTTAACATGGGATTAAGCACTCACAGCTCTGTGTACAAAATGACTGATAACAGAGAGCAGTACATTACACAGACAATGGTTGACCCTACTAGTCCTAAATGCCTGACCCTTGAGCTGCACAGTAAGTGGGGTAGGAGAACCCCCTAAACTTCTAATGAAGATGACATCCTTTTGGGTGATAAATGCTTCCGGTATCCTTTATACATCCTCGATTTCCACGCTCCGTTATCTGCTATACACCCCCAATATCAGTTACCCCCCCACTTCTCCCCCCACCACATACACACGGGAAGAAGAGAATCATGGGACTCAGCCTGTGGATGAAACATCAAAGTCTTTTCTCCTCGTTTGCGCTAATCTCTGGTGCAGATTATTTGCCGCTGATCTCTGCGATTCCGTTAGTTACACGTCTCTGTCTCTAATATTACTAATCTCTTTACTGACGACGCTGCGGGGAGCAGACGTGTACCGGGAACATTCTATCCAACATGGAGGAGGGAGAACCCACCTCTAGGATGTCACAGAAGAGGCGCCGCTGATCTGACAGATATTGGTCATATTGGTCAGAAATCTTTCTGTACACCCAAAGCCAAAGAGAAGCGTTCCGGAGTTTGGCCAGATCTGAAAACCGATCATCAGCTACGACATTTATACCGAACATCACTGCCAGAAGCCGGAGGACACCACACCAACAGCCACACAGTATAGCCAGTCTGACCGTGTACTCCACCTCCACCTTGTGCCAGCCATTGCACTGGTTACCTCTCCGCCACAGTACAATCTATACTTCTTTCTCTCACCCACAAATGTCTCCACAGTTCGGCATTACTGTACATAGTGACATATTACTTAGGTTGAAAAAAAAAGACCTAGGTCCATCTAGTTCCCTCTTCCTCCACCAGTTCTACATTTGGTCACTAAGTCATTTATAACCAGCAATGTTGTGTGTGCTGAGGAAATCATCCAGCCCTGATATAAAAGCTGTTATAGTATCTGCCATTACTACCTCTTGTGGTCGGCATTCCACAGTCTGACTGCTCTAACTGTAAAGAACCCTTTCCTATTTAGCTGTCGGAATCGCTTTTCTTCCACTCGCAGTGAGTGCCCCCTGGTCCTTAGTATTGTCTTTGGAAGGAATAAGTCATGTGCCAGTCCTTTATATTGACCACACATGTATTTATACATAAATGAGATCTCCTCTGAGACGTCTTTTTTCTAAGCTAAACATATCTAACTTTTTCACCCTCTCATCATATGTGAGGCCTTCCATTCCTTGTAGTGGTCTAGTTGCCGCCTTTGAACTGACTCTAACTTCTGAATGTCCTTTTTGAAATGTGGAGCCCAAAACTGGATCCCATATTCCAGATGTGGCCTTACAAGTGATTTCTAGAGGGGTAACAATACGTTGGGATCACGGGATCTAATCTCTCTTTTTATACACCCTAGAATCTTGTTTGCTCCTTCCTGATCTTGCCCATTCTGCAATTGATCTAAGATGAACATCTTCCATAATCTGAACCTCTCACTTCCATGTCCAGGATTTCTCTTGTGCTGCACCAGTTTCCTGGAATGCACTACCCTGGACGAATCAAGTAATACCTGGCCACCGTATTTTTAAGCATACCCCGAAAAACACATCTCTTTAGACTGGATTATCACCTTAACTAACCTAACTATCCCATGTTCCCTCTTTCTAATTTTTCCAGAGAATCTGGTCCCTCATATTCATCATCCTCCATGCATCCTATAGCACTTGGTAACTGGTTGATGACCGGATCATTGATGATGATTGGTTCATTGATTATGATGATGCCTCATACTGAAAATCAAAAGGGGGAGAGGCAACAGTAGAATAATGATGCCTCATACAGCTGATGATGACTCATACAGCTTTATATCATAACCTCTATTTACTATATTTTTGGCAGGGCCATATATGACAGCACATTCTACCTATCATGTCCCTTATTTCCTCACAGATTGTCGCTTAGGACCCTCACTCCTCCTGTAACTGTTACTTTGTACTATCTTTATGGTCTGTACATGTCCCCTCTCAATCACAGCCCTCTACAGGAAGATCCACACTGTGACCGCGTGCTCTATACATGGGGCTGGATGTGTGCAGCTGTCGGTCCCCATCAGCTGAGTGCTGCTGCTGTACACTCCGGCAAAGGAGTCTGTACTCACGTGTAGCGTGCTGGAGACCACGGAGCCCGGCGCAGGGGAGGCTGCGGGTGCAGACAGAGGTCCGGAGGTTAGTAGAGGAGGCTGGCAGCGCACTGCGCGGGGTCTGACGCTGGCACAGGCACTGACAGCATTTAAAGCTCCAGAGCAGAGAGTTAATGATTGCTGACTCCGCCCCCACTGCCCGGCTAGAAGGGGGGGCATCACTTGCTTCCAAAACTCTGTGCCTACAACCGCCACCGAGACCGGAAACTGTAAATACATATATACCCGAAACATGGAGAGAGGATACACTGAAAAGAAATATACACCCGAAATATGGACACAGGATACACTGTAAAGAAATATACACCCGAAATATGGAGAGAGGATACACTGAAAAGAAATATACACCCGAAATATGGAGAGAGGATACACTGTAAAGAAATATACACCCGAAATATGGACACAGGATACACTGTAAAGAAATATAAACCCGAAATATGGAGAGAGGATACACTGAAAAGAAATATACACCCGAAATATGGAGAGAGGATACACTGTAAAGAAATATACACCCGAAATATGGACACAGGATACACTGTAAAGAAATATAAACCCGAAATATGGAGAGAGGATACACTGTAAAGAAATATACACCCGAAATATGGAGAGAGGATACAATGTAAATATATATACACCCGAAATATGGAGAGAGGATACACTGTAAAGAAATATAAACCCGAAATATGGAGAGAGGATACACTGAAAAGAAATATACACCCGAAATATGGAGAAAGGATACACTGTAAAGAAATATACACCCGAAATATGGAGAGAGGATACAATGTAAATATATATACACCCGAAATATGGAGAGAGGATACACTGAAAAGAAATATACACCCGAAATATGGAGAGAGGATACACTGTAAAGAAATATACACCCGAAATATGGACACAGGATACACTGTAAAGAAATATAAACCCGAAATATGGAGAGAGGATACACTGTAAAGAAATATACACCCGAAATATGGAGAGAGGATACAATGTAAATATATATACACCCGAAATATGGAGAGAGGATACACTGTAAAGAAATATAAACCCGAAATATGGAGAGAGGATACACTGAAAAGAAATATACACCCGAAATATGGAGAAAGGATACACTGTAAAGAAATATACACCCGAAATATGGAGAGAGGATACAATGTAAATATATATACACCCGAAATATGGAGAGAGGATACACTGAAAAGAAATATACACCCGAAATATGGAGAGAGGATACACTGTAAAGAAATATACACATGAAATATGGAGAGAGGATACAATGTAAAGAAATATACACCCGAAATATGGAGAGAGGATACACTGTAAAGAAATATACACATGAAATATGGAGAGAGGATACAATGTAAAGAAATATACACACGAAATATGGAGAGAGGATGCAATGTAAATATATATACACCCAAAATATGGAGAGAGGATACACTGTAAATAAATATAAACCCGAAATATGGAGAGAGGGTACACTGTAAAGAAATATACACCCGAAATATGGAGAGAGGATACACTGTAAAGAAATATAAACCCGAAATATGGAGAGAGGGTACACTGTAAAGAAATATACACCCGAAATATGGAGAGAGGATACAATGTAAAGAAATATACACCCAAAATATAGAGAGAGGATACACTGTAAAGAAATATACACATGAAATATGGAGAGAGGATACACTGTAAAGAAATATACACCCGAAATATGGAGAGAGGATACACTGTAAAGAAATATACACCCGAAATATGGAGAGAGGATACACTGTAAAGAAATATAAACCCGAAATATGGACACAGGATACACTGTAAAGAAATATACACCCGAAATATGGAAAGAGGATACACTGAAAAGAAATATACACCCGAAATATGGAGAGAGGATACACTGAAAATAAATATACACCCGAAATATGGAGAGAGGATACACTGAAAATAAATATACACCCGAAATATGGACACAGGATACACTGTAAAGAAATATACACCCGAAATATGGGGAGAGGATACAATGTAAATATATATATATATATATATATCCACCGTGCGGAGCTGCCGCCCCACCACCGTGCGGAGCTGCCGCCCCACCACCGTGCGGAGCTGCCGCCCAACCTACACCCCACCTACTGTCTCCTCCCCAAAATCCTTTAGGATGTAAGCCCGCAAGGGCAGGGCCCTCTTCCCTCTGTGATAGTCTGTCTATTGTAACGTGTATATGTATTCTGTATGTAACCCCCTCATGTACAGCACCATGGAATCAATGGTGCTCTATAAATAAACAATAATAATAATAATATACACCCGAAATATGGAGAGAGGATACACTGTAAAGAAATATACACACGAAATATGGAGAGAGGATACACTGAAAAGAAATATACACCCGAAATATGGACACAGGATACACTGTAAAGAAATATACACCCGAAATATGGAGAGAGGATACACTGAAAATAAATATACACCCGAAATATGGAGAGAGGATACACTGTAAATAAATATAAACCCGAAATATGGAGAGAGGGTACACTGTAAAGAAATATACATCCGAAATATGGAGAGAGGATACAATGTAAAGAAATATATACCCAAAATATAGAGAGAGGATACACTGTAAAGAAATATACACATGAAATATGGAGAGAGGATACAATGTAAAGAAATATACACACGAAATATGGAGAGAGGATGCAATGTAAATATATATACACCCAAAATATGGAGAGAGGATATACTGTAAAGAAATATACACCCGAAATATGGAGAGAGGATACAATGTAAAGAAATATATACCCGAAATATGGAGAGAGGATACAATGTAAAGAAATATATACCCGAAATATGGAGAGAGAATACAATGTAAAGAAATATATACCCGAAATATGGAGAGAGGATACAATGTAAATATATATATACACCCAAAATATGGAGAGAGGATGCAATGTAAAGAAATATACACACGAAATATGGAGAGAGGATACACTGTAAAGAAATATACACCCAAAATATGGAGAGAGGATACAATGTAAAGAAATATACACACAAAATATGGAGAGAGGATACACTGTAAAGAAATATACACCCGAAATATGGAGAGAGGATACAATGTAAAGAAATATACACCCAAAATATGGAGAGTGGATACACTGTAAAGAAATATACACCCGAAATATGGAGAGTGGATACACTGTAAAGAAATATACACCGAAATATGGGGAGAGGATACAATGTAAATATATATATACACCCAAAATATGGAGAGAGGATACACTGTAAAGAAATATACACACGAAATATGGAGAGAGGATACACTGAAAAGAAATATACACCCGAAATATGGACACAGGATACACTGTAAAGAAATATACACCCGAAATATGGAGAGAGGATACAATGTAAATATATATACACCCGAAATATGGAGAGAGGATACACTGAAAAGAAATATACACACGAAATATGGAGAGAGGATACACTGTAAATAAATATAAACCCGAAATATGGAGAGAGGGTACACTGTAAAGAAATATACACCCGAAATATGGAGAGAGGATACAATGTAAAGAAATATATACCCAAAATATAGAGAGAGGATACACTGTAAAGAAATATACACATGAAATATGGAGAGAGGATACAATGTAAAGAAATATATACCCGAAATATGGAGAGAGGATACAATGTAAAGAAATATATACCCGAAATATGGAGAGAGAATACAATGTAAAGAAATATACAGCCGAAATATGGAGAGAGGATACAATGTAAATATATATATACACCCAAAATATGGAGAGATGATACAATGTAAAGAAATATACACCCGAAATATGGAGAGAGGATACACTGTAAAGAAATATACACCCGAAATATGGAGAGAGGATACAATGTAAAGAAATATACACCCGAAATATGGAGAGAGGATACACTGTAAATATACACCGAAATATGGAGAGAGGATACACTGTAAAGAAATATACACCCAAAATATGGAGAGAGGATACACTGTAAAGAAATATACACCCGAAATATGGAGAGTGGATACACTGTAAAGAAATATACACCGAAATATGGGGAGAGGATACAATGTAAATATATATATATATATCCACCGTGCGGAGCTGCCGCCCCACCACCGTGCGGAGCTGCCGCCCAACCTACACCCCACCTACTGTCTCCTCCCCAAAATCCTTTAGGATGTAAGCCCGCAAGGGCAGGGCCCTCTTCCCTCTGTGATAGTCTGTCTATTGTAACGTGTATATGTATTCTGTATGTAACCCCCTCATGTACAGCACCATGGAATCAATGGTGCTCTATAAATAAACAATAATAATAATAATATACACCCGAAATATGGAGAGAGGATACACTGTAAAGAAATATACACACGAAATATGGAGAGAGGATACACTGAAAAGAAATATACACCCGAAATATGGACACAGGATACACTGTAAAGAAATATACACCCGAAATATGGAGAGAGGATACACTGAAAATAAATATACACCCGAAATATGGAGAGAGGATACACTGTAAATAAATATAAACCCGAAATATGGAGAGAGGGTACACTGTAAAGAAATATACATCCGAAATATGGAGAGAGGATACAATGTAAAGAAATATATACCCAAAATATAGAGAGAGGATACACTGTAAAGAAATATACACATGAAATATGGAGAGAGGATACAATGTAAAGAAATATACACACGAAATATGGAGAGAGGATGCAATGTAAATATATATACACCCAAAATATGGAGAGAGGATATACTGTAAAGAAATATACACCCGAAATATGGAGAGAGGATACAATGTAAAGAAATATATACCCGAAATATGGAGAGAGGATACAATGTAAAGAAATATATACCCGAAATATGGAGAGAGAATACAATGTAAAGAAATATATACCCGAAATATGGAGAGAGGATACAATGTAAAGAAATATATACCCGAAATATGGAGAGAGAATACAATGTAAAGAAATATACACACGAAATATGGAGAGAGGATACAATGTAAATATATATATACACCCAAAATATGGAGAGAGTATACAATGTAAAGAAATATACACACGAAATATGGAGAGAGGATACACTGTAAAGAAATATACACCCAAAATATGGAGAGAGGATACACTGTAAAGAAATATACACCCGAAATATGGAGAGAGGATACAATGTAAAGAAATATACACCCGAAATATGGAGAGAGGATACAATGTAAAGAAATATACACCCGAAATATGGAGAGTGGATACACTGTAAAGAAATATACACCCGAAATATGGAGAGTGGATACACTGTAAAGAAATATACACCGAAATATGGGGAGAGGATACAATGTAAATATATATATACATATATATATATATATATATATATATATACACCCGAAATATGGAGAGAGGATACACTGTAAAGAAATATACACACGAAATATGGAGAGAGGATACACTGAAAAGAAATATACACCCGAAATATGGACACAGGATACACTGTAAAGAAATATACACCCGAAATATGGAGAGAGGATACACTGAAAATAAATATACACCGGAAATATGGACACAGGATACACTGTAAAGAAATATACACCCGAAATATGGAGAGAGGATACACTGTAAAGAAATATACACCCGAAATATGGAGAGAGGATACAATGTAAATATATATACACCCGAAATATGGAGAGAGGATACACTGAAAAGAAATATACACCCGAAATATGGAGAGAGGATACACTGTAAATAAATATAAACCCGAAATATGGAGAGAGGGTACACTGTAAAGAAATATACACCCGAAATATGGAGAGAGGATACAATGTAAAGAAATATACACCCGAAATATGGAGAGAGGATACAATGTAAAGAAATATACACCCAAAATATGGAGAGTGGATACACTGTAAAGAAATATACACCCGAAATATGGAGAGTGGATACACTGTAAAGAAATATACACCGAAATATGGGGAGAGGATACAATGTAAATATATATACACCCGAAATATGGAGAGAGGATACACTGAAAAGAAATATACACACGAAATATGGAGAGAGGATACACTGCAAATAAATATAAACCCGAAATATGGAGAGAGGGTACACTGTAAAGAAATATACACCCGAAATATGGAGAGAGGATACAATGTAAAGAAATATATACCCAAAATATAGAGAGAGGATACACTGTAAAGAAATATACACATGAAATATGGAGAGAGGATACAATATAAAGAAATATATACCCGAAATATGGAGAGAGGATACAATGTAAAGAAATATATACCCGAAATATGGAGAGAGAATACAATGTAAAGAAATATACACCCGAAATATGGAGAGAGGATACAATGTAAATATATATATACACCCAAAATATGGAGAGATGATACAATGTAAAGAAATATACACCCGAAATATGGAGAGAGGATACACTGTAAAGAAATATACACCCGAAATATGGAGAGAGGATACAATGTAAAGAAATATACACCTGAAATATGGAGAGAGGATACACTGTAAATATACACCGAAATATGGAGAGAGGATACACTGTAAAGAAATATACACCCAAAATATGGAGAGAGGATACACTGTAAAGAAATATACACCCGAAATATGGAGAGTGGATACACTGTAAAGAAATATACACCGAAATATGGGGAGAGGATACAATGTAAATATATATATATATATATATATATATCCACCGTGCGGAGCTGCCGCCCCACCACCGTGCAGAGCTGCCGCCCAACCTACACCCCACCTACTGTCTCCTCCCCAAAATCCTTTAGGATGTAAGCCCGCAAGGGCAGGGCCCTCTTCCCTCTGTGATAGTCTGTCTATTGTAACGTGTATATGTATTCTGTATGTAACCCCCTCATGTACAGCACCATGGAATCAATGGTGCTCTATAAATAAACAATAATAATAATAATATACACCCGAAATATGGAGAGAGGATACACTGTAAAGAAATATACACACGAAATATGGAGAGAGGATACACTGAAAAGAAATATACACCCGAAATATGGACACAGGATACACTGTAAAGAAATATACACCCGAAATATGGAGAGAGGATACACTGAAAATAAATATACACCCGAAATATGGAGAGAGGATACACTGTAAATAAATATAAACCCGAAATATGGAGAGAGGGTACACTGTAAAGAAATATACATCCGAAATATGGAGAGAGGATACAATGTAAAGAAATATATACCCAAAATATAGAGAGAGGATACACTGTAAAGAAATATACACATGAAATATGGAGAGAGGATACAATGTAAAGAAATATACACACGAAATATGGAGAGAGGATGCAATGTAAATATATATACACCCAAAATATGGAGAGAGGATATACTGTAAAGAAATATACACCCGAAATATGGAGAGAGGATACAATGTAAAGAAATATATACCCGATATATGGAGAGAGGATACAATGTAAAGAAATATATACCCGAAATATGGAGAGAGAATACAATGTAAAGAAATATATACCCGAAATATGGAGAGAGGATACAATGTAAAGAAATATATACCCGAAATATGGAGAGAGAATACAATGTAAAGAAATATACACACGAAATATGGAGAGAGGATACAATGTAAATATATATATACACCCAAAATATGGAGAGAGGATACAATGTAAAGAAATATACACACGAAATATGGAGAGAGGATACACTGTAAAGAAATATACACCCAAAATATGGAGAGAGGATACACTGTAAAGAAATATACACCCGAAATATGGAGAGAGGATACAATGTAAAGAAATATACACCCGAAATATGGAGAGAGGATACAATGTAAAGAAATATACACCCGAAATATGGAGAGTGGATACACTGTAAAGAAATATACACCCGAAATATGGAGAGTGGATACACTGTAAAGAAATATACACCGAAATATGGGGAGAGGATACAATGTAAATATATATATATATATATATATATATATATACACCCGAAATATGGAGAGAGGATACACTGTAAAGAAATATACACACGAAATATGGAGAGAGGATACACTGAAAAGAAATATACACCCGAAATATGGACACAGGATACACTGTAAAGAAATATACACCCGAAATATGGAGAGAGGATACACTGAAAATAAATATACACCGGAAATATGGACACAGGATACACTGTAAAGAAATATACACCCGAAATATGGAGAGAGGATACACTGTAAAGAAATATACACCCGAAATATGGAGAGAGGATACAATGTAAATATATATACACCCGAAATATGGAGAGAGGATACACTGAAAAGAAATATACACCCGAAATATGGAGAGAGGATACACTGTAAATAAATATAAACCCGAAATATGGAGAGAGGGTACACTGTAAAGAAATATACACCCGAAATATGGAGAGAGGATACAATGTAAAGAAATATATACCCAAAATATAGAGAGAGGATACAATGTAAAGAAATATACACACGAAATATGGAAAGAGGATGCAATGTAAATATATATACACCCAAAATATGGAGAGAGGATATACTGTAAAGAAATATACACCCGAAATATGGAGAGAGGACACAATGTAAAGAAATATATACCCGAAATATGGAGAGAGGATACAATGTAAAGAAATATATACCCGAAATATGGAGAGAGAATACAATGTAAAGAAATATATACCCGAAATATGGAGAGAGGATACAATGTAAAGAAATATACACACGAAATATGGAGAGAGGATACAATGTAAAGAAATATACACACGAAATATGGAGAGAGGATACACTGTAAAGAAATATACACCGAAATATGGGGAGAGGATACAATGTAAATATATATATATATATATATATATATATATATACCCGAAATATGGAGAGAGGATACACTGTAAAGAAATATACACACGAAATATGGAGAGAGGATACACTGTAAAGATCTGGATAAGATGTCAGAATGGGCAGATACAAATGGGCAAATGAGATTTAATGTTGATAAATGTAAAGTAATGCACCTAGGACAGAGTAATCCTATAGCTGCGTATACATTAAATGGAAGTAAACTCGGGACTACAGAACAGGAGAAGGACTTGGGTATTCTCATTACAAATAAGCTGAGCAGCAGCACTCAATGTCAGGCAGCAGCTGCAAAAGCAAACAAGATTCTAGGGTGTATAAAAAGAGAGATTAGATCCCGTGATCCCAACGTATTGTTACCCCTCTATAAATCACTTGTAAGGCCACATCTGGAATACGGGATCCAATTTTGGGCTCCACATTTTAAAAAGGACATTCAGAAGTTAGAGTCAGTTCAAAGGCGGGCAACTAGACTATTACAAGGAATGGAGGCCTCCCGTATGATGACAGGTTGAAAAAGTTAGATATGTTTAGCTTAGAAAAAAGACGTCTCAGAGGAGATCTCATTTATGTATAAATACATGTGTGGTCAATATGAAGGACTGGCACATGACTTATTCCTTCCAAAGACAGTACTAAGGACCAGGGGGCACTCACTGCGAGTGGAAGAAAAGCGATTCCGACAGCTAAATAGGAAAAGGTTCTTTACAGTTAGAGCAGTCAGACTGTGGAATGCCGACCACAAGAGGTAGTAATGGCAGATACTATAACAGCTTTCAAAAAAGGGCTGGATGATTTCCTCAGCACACAAAACATTGCTAGTTATAAATGACTTAGGGACAAAATGTAGAACTGGTGGAGGAAGAGGGAACTAGATGGACCGAGGTCTTTTTTCAACCTTAGTAACTATGTAACTATGTAACACACGAAATATGGAGAGAGGATACACTGTAAAGAAATATACACACGAAATATGGAGAGAGGATACAATGTAAAGAAATATATACCCGAAATATGGAGAGAGGATACACTGTAAAGAAATATACACACGAAATATGGAGAGAGGATACATTGTAAAGAAATATACACCCGAAATATGGAGAGAGGATACAATGTACAGAAATATATACCCGAAATATGGATAGAGGATACAATGTAAAGAAATATATACCCGAAATATGGAGAGAGGATACACTGTAAAGAAATATACACCCGAAATATGGGGAGAGGATACAATGTAAATATATATATATATATATATATATATATATATACACCCGAAATATGGAGAGAGGATACACTGTAAAGAAAAATACACCCGAAATATGGAGAGAGAGAATACACTGTAAAGAAATACAGATAGGGACTCTAGATTGTGAGCCCCAATGGGGACAGCGTTGCCAATGTATGTAAAGCGCAGTGGAATTAATAGCGCTATATAAATGAATACAATTATTATTATTATTATTATTATTATTAAATATACACACGAAATATGGAGAGAGGATACAATGTAAAGAAATATACACATGAAATATAGAGAGAGGATACACTGTAAAGAAATATACACATGAAATATGGAGAGAGGATACAATGTAAAGAAATATTACACCCGAAATATGGAGAGAGGGTACACTGAAAAGAAATATACACCCGAAATATGGAGAGAGGATACAATGTAAAGAAATATACTGTACACCCGAAATATGGAGAGAGGATAGAATGTATATGTAATGGTTTTGATAAACTGAAACGTTGCCACTGGGCTCAATAAAGTCAACTCTTTCCACCTGAAAATTTGGAGTGCTGCCTTTGCTTTTTCCTGGATATATATACACACAGTCATTACACACAGAGGGATCTATTCCTATATATTATATAGAGTCATTACACACAGAGGGATCTATTCCTATATATTATATAGAGTCATTACACACAGAGGGATCTATTCCTATATATTATATAGAGTCATTACACACAGAGGGATCTATTCCTATATATTATATAGAGTCATTACACACAGAGTGATCTATTTCTATATATTATTTAGGCTATGTGCGCACGTTGCGTACAGTCACTGCAGAATTTTCTGCAGCGATCTGAAGAGCACATGTGCGCTTCAAATCGCTGCAAAAAATGTCCGTAGAGAAAAAAAAAAAAGCCGATTCCATGCGCTCTGCCTGCAGCTCCTGCCATAGACAGAGCAGGGGCTGCCGGCAAAGCGCACGGAAGAAGTGACATGTCACTTCTAGAACGCAGCGCTTCGGGCAGCAGCCGAAGCGCTGCGCTCTAAGACGCCACGTGCGCACGGCCCCTGCACAATGTCCATAGACTGTGCAGGGGACGCAGGACGCATGCAGTTACGCTGTGCTACAAAGCGCAGCGTAACTGCATGAATTACGCACACGTGCGCACATAGCCTCAGAGTCATTACACACAGAGTGATCTATTTCTATATATTATATAGAGTCATTACACACAGAGGGATCTATTCCTATATATTATATAGAGTCATTACACACAGAGGGATCTATTTCAAGTGTTTATTTCTGTTAATGTTGATGATTATGGCTTACAGCCAATGAAAACCCAAAAGTCATTATCTCAGAAAATTACATTATTATATAAGACCAAATGAAAAAAATATTTTATACTCAAATGTTGGCGCTTACTGAAAAGTCTGTACAGTAAATGCCTCAATACTTGGCTGTGGCTCCTTTTGCAGGAATTACTGCATCAATGCGGCAATGTGGCATGGAGGTGATCAGACTGTGGCACTGCTGAGGTGTTTGGAAGCCATGGTTGCTTTGATCGCAGCCTTCAGCTCGTCTGCATTGTTGGGTCTGGTGTCTCATAGATTCTCTATGGGGTTTAGGTCAGGCGAGTTTGCTGGTCAATCAAGCACAGTGATACTGTGGTTAGTAAACCAGGTATTGGTACTTTTGGCAGTGTGGACAGAGGCCAAGTCCTGCTGGAAAATGAAATTTCCATCTCCAAAAAGCTTGTCAGCAGAGGGAAACATGAAGTGCTCTAAAATGTCTTAGTAGACGGCTGCGCTTTGGTCTTGATAAAACACAGTGGAGCTACACCAGCAGATGACATGGCTCCCAACCATCACTGATTGTGGAGGCTTCACACTAGACCTCAGCAGCTTGGATTGTGGCCTCCACTCTTCCTCCAGACTCTAGGACCGCGATTTCAAAATGAAATGCAAAATTCACTTTCATCTGAAAACAACACCTTGGACACTGAGAACAGTCCAGTTCTTTTTCTCCTTGGCCCAGGTAAGACGCTTCTGGCGTTGTCTATTGCTCATGAGTGGCTTGACACAAGGAATGTGACACTTGTAGCCCATGTCTTGGATACGTCTGTGTGTGGTGGCTCTTGAAGCACTGCCTCCAGCAGCGTCCACTTCTTGTGAATCTCCCCCAAATTTGTAAATGGCCTTTTCTTAACAATCCTATCAAGGCTGCGGTTATCCCGGTTGCTTGTGCACCTTTTTCTACAACACTTTTTCCTTCCACTCAACTTCCCATTAATATACTTGGATACAGCACTCTGAACAGCCAGCTTCTTTAGCAATGACCTTTTGTGGCTTACCCTCCTAGTGAAGTGTGTCAATGACTGCCTTCTGGACATCTGTCAAGTCAGCAGTCTTCCACATGATTGTGTAGCCTACTGAACCAGACTAAGGGACCATTTTAAATGCTTAGAAACCTTTGCAGGTGTTTTATGGTAATGATTCTAATTTCTGAGATAATGACTTTTGGGTTTCCATTGGCTGTAAGCCATAATCATCAACATTAACAGAAATAAACACTTGAAATACATCCCTCTGTGTGTAATGACTCTATATAATATATAGGAATAGATCACCCTGTGTGTAATGACTCTATATAATATATAGGAATAGATCACTCTGTGTGTGATGACTCTATATATTATGTGTTTCCCTTTGTGTATTGAGTTGCTGAAATAAATTAACTTTTTGATGATATTCTAATTTATTGAGATGTACTTGTATATTTACAGCTGAAACCAGACGTTTCTCTCTGCTTTCTATAAAGACACATCTGCAGGTTTTTCTCACTATCTGACATGAAATCAGAATAAACCTTTTCCGTTTTAGGTCAATTAGGAACCAAAATTATTTATATTTGCCAAATGCCAGAATAATAATAAGAGAGAGAATGTTTTAAGGCTTTTTCATTACTTTCTGCAAAGTTAAAAGTTTACATACATTTCACTAGTATTTGGTAGCATTGCCCTTACACTATGACTTGGGTCTCCTTCCACAAGCTTCTCACAATAGATAGGAATTTGGGTCCATTCCTCTTGACAGAACTGGTGTAACTATTATTATTATTATTATTATAGCGCCATTTATTCCATGGTGCCTTACATGTTGAAAGGGGTACACATAGTAGGACAAGTACAATAATCATAAACAATACAAGACATAGACAGGTACAGGAGGCGAGAGGTCCCTGCCTGCGAGGGCTCACAGTCTATACTGGATGGGTGAGTATACACTAGGTGAGGGTACAGATGGTTGTGTATAGCTATAGCAAATTGAGGGTTACGGCAGGTTGCAGGCTTGTTGGAAGAGGTGGGTCTTCAGGTTTCTTTTGAAGCTTGTCAAGGTAGGTGAGAGTTTGATATGTTGGGGTAGACAGTTCCAGAGTAGGGGATATGCACGGGTGAAATCTTGGATGTGATGGTGGAAGAGGAGATGAGAGGGGAGTAGAGAAAGAGATCTTGTGAGCATCGAAAGTTACATGCGGGTAAGTACGGGGAGACTAGGTTACAGATGTAAAGAGGAGACAAATCATGGATGGCTTTGTAGGGCATGGTTAGGGTTTTGAACTGGAGTCGTTGGGCAATGAGAAGCCAGTGAAGGGATTGGCAGAGAGGAGAGGTCGGGGAGTAGCGGGGGGACAGGTGGATTAGTCGGGCAGCATAGTTTAGAATAGATTGTAAGGGTGCGCAACTGTTAGAAGGGAGGCTACAGAGATGGGGGTTGTAAGAGTCCTGGCGGGAGATAATAAGGGCATGCACTAGGGTTTTTGCAGCTTCTTAGGAAAGGAATGAACGAATCCAGGAAATATTTTTTAGTCGGAGATGGCAGGAGGTGAAGAGGGCTTGGATGTGTGGCTTTAAAGAGAGAACAGAGTCTAGAATTACTCCCAGGTAGCAAGTACTTGGAAGTGGGGAAACTGAGCAGCCATTGACTTTGATGGATAGGTCAGTTGTGGGGTTGAGTGAAGAAGAAGAAAGATAATGAATTGTGTTTTGTCCATGTTCAGTTTTAGAAATCAAGCAGAGAAAAAGGAGGAAATAGCAGACAGACATTGTGGGATTCTAGATAGTAAGGAGGTGAAGTCAGGTCCAGAGAGGTAGATCTGCGTATCATCAGCGTAGAGGTGATACTGAAAGCTGTGGGCCGCTATGAGCTGTCCCAGGCCAAAGGTGTGGATGGAGAACATCAGTGGTCCAAGAACTGAATCTTGGGGGACACCGACAGATAGGGGGCGAGATGACAAAGTGGTGTGAGAGTGTTAGACACGGAAAGTTCGGTCGGTTAAGTATGAGGAGATCAAAAGATAGGGGTAAGTCTGTAACTGACCATGTTTGTACGTTGCCTTGCTTGCACCAGCCTTTTCAGCTTTGCCCATAAGTTTTCAATAGGATTGAGATCAGGGCTTTGTGATGGCCACTCCAAAACATTGACTTTGTTATCCTTAAGCCATTTTGTAGCCAGTTTCGCAGTATGCCTCGGAGCGTTGTCCATTTGGAAGACCCATTTTCGCCCAAGCTTTAAGTTCCTGGTTGATGTCTTGAGATGTTGCTTCAGTATTGCCACATAATCTTCTTTCCTCATGATGCCATCTATTTTGTGAAGTGCACCAGTCCCTCCTGCAGCAAAACAACCCCACAACATCATGCTGCCACCCCCGTGTTTCACAGTTGGGATGGTGTTCTTAGGCTTCAAAGTTTCTTCCTTTTTCCTCCCAACGTAACAATGGTCATTATGGCCAAACAGTTAAATTTTAGTTTTGTCAGACCACGGGACATTTCTCCAAAAATTAAGGTCTTTGTTCCTGTGTGCATTTGCAAACATTAATCTGGCTTTTTATGTTTCTTAGGATGAACCAGACTTGAGCAAGCCCACAAAAATCTCTTCCTGAGATCTTGGCTGATTTCTTTTGACTTGCCCATGATGCTACACAAAGAAGCAGTGTGTTTCCGGTGTG
Source organism: Anomaloglossus baeobatrachus (assembly GCF_048569485.1). Lineage (NCBI taxonomy): Eukaryota > Metazoa > Chordata > Amphibia > Anura > Aromobatidae > Anomaloglossus > Anomaloglossus baeobatrachus. The sequence goes on from NC_134356.1 coordinate 395,766,960, forward strand.
CATTAAAATACATCCACAGGTGTGTCTCTAATTAACTCAGATGTTGCCAATAAACCTATCAGAAGCTTCCAAATGACATGACATCATCATATGGGCTGTCCCATATTGTTTAAAGGCATAGTACTCTTAAGGCCGCTTTACACACAACGACATCACTAACGAGATGTCGTTGGGGTCACGGAATTCGTGACGCACATCCGGCCTTGTTAGCGACGTCGTTACGTGTGAAACGCACGAACGACCATTAACGATCAAAATTACCTAATCGATGATCGTTGACGCGTCGTTCCATTCCCGATTATCGTTGCTGTTGCAGGACGCAGGTTGTTCGTCATTCCTGCGGCAGCACACATCGCTACGAGTGACACCGCAGGAATGAGGAACATCACCTTACCTGCGGCTGCCCGCAATGAGGAAGGAAGGTGGTGGGCGGGATGTTCGTCCCGCTCATCTCCGCCTCTCCACTTCTATTGGGTGGCCGCTTAGTGACGCCGCTGTGACGCCGCACGAACCGCCCCCTTAGAAAAGAGGCGGTTCGCCGGCCACAACGACGTCGCTAGGCAGGTAAGTATGTGTGACGGGTGTAAGCGATGTTGTGCGCCACGAGCAACGATTTGCCCGTGATGCACAACCGACGGGGGCGGGTACGCTCGCTAGCGATATCAATAGCGATATCGCTGCGTGTAAAGTGCCCTTAAGTGTATGTAAACTTCTGACTTTGCAGAAAGTAATAAAAATGCCTTAAAACATTCTCTCTCTCTCATTATTCTGCCATTTCGCAAATGTAAATCATTTTGGTAATACTTATTGACCTAAAACGGGAAAGGTTTATTTTTATTTTATGTCAGATAGTGAGAAAAATCTCATATGTGTCTTTTTAGATAGTGGAGGGAAACTTCTGGTTTAAAAACTGTGATTAGAAAGCATGCCTGCCACTTAGTGAAAAATAATATCATCTGTTCCACTGATGGCCTATCTAGGTGTCTCACTACCAAGGTGCCACACAAGAAACATCTCATGATAAGTAAAACCAGTCAGCTCAAGACCTTTGTAACCTTTTTGTTGCAAAGTATAGTGATGTCATTGATTACAGAAGACTGAAGGTTCCAGGTTTTTGGGGCCATAAGCGAAAATAGAAAGAACATAGTTTCACCATAAACCGGCCATGACCAGGTGTTCCCTGCAAGATTTCAGACAGATGAGTGAAAAAAAATATCAGAAGAGTTTTCCAAAAGCTAAGAAATACCTGTGGAGAGCTACAGAAAGACCTGGAATCAGCAGGTGCAATTGTTTCAAAGAAAACAATAAGTAATGCACGCCCCCTCCATGGCCTGTATGCACGCTACAAAAATCATGTTCAAGCACATATAAAGTTTTTTCAACAACATTCAGACAAGCCTGTTAAATACTGGGAGAATATAGGCTGGTCAGATGAGACCAAAATTGAATTCTTTGGGTGCCATAATACACACCATTTTTGGAGGCCAAAAGGCAAATCACACCTAAAACACCATAAGAACAGTAAAGTGTGGAAGTGGCAACATCATGGCGTGGGGCTGTTTTTTTTAGCATGCGGCACTGGCAAACTTCATATCATTGAAGTAAGGATGAATGGACAAATACAGTACAGACCAAAAGTTTGGACACACCTCATCTCTAGAACAACTGTTAAGAGGAGACTTTGTGCAGCAGGCCTTCATAGTAACATAGCTGCTAGGAAACCACTGCTAAGGACAGGCAACAAGCAGAAGAGACTTGTTTGGGCTAAAGAACACAAGGAATAGACATTAGACCAGTGGAAATCTGTGCTTTGGTCTGATGAGTCCAAATTTGAGCTCTTTGGATCCAATCACCGTGTCTTTGTAGAAAAGGTGAATGGATGGACTCTACATAGCTGGTTCCCACCGTGAAGCATGGAGGAGGAGGTGTGATGGTGTGGGTGCTTTGCTGGTGACACTGTTGGGGATTTATTCAAAATTGAAGGCATACAGAACCAACATGGCTACCACAGCATCTTGCAGCGGCGTGCTATTCCATCCAGTGTTTTCATGCCTTCAATGTGAATCTACAATTTTCAGAGTCCTGAAAATTAAGAAAATTCTTTAAATGCGGAGGTGTGTCCAAACCTTTGACTTTTGGTCTGTACTGTATACTGAGACATTCTTGATAAAAATGTGCTGCCATCTACAAGGATGATGAAGATGAAACAAGGGTGGACATTTCAGCAAGATAATTATCCCAAAACATACAACCAAAGAAACTTTTATTTGGTTTCAGAAAATGAAAATTAAGCTTCTAGAATGGCCGAGCTGATCACCAGAGCTGAATCCAACAGAAAATTTAATGAAGGAGCTAGAGTTCAGAGTTTATAGAAGGAGTCCACTGGACCTTCAGAATATAAGAGTGCTTGTGCCGCCCCCGTGGCAGCATGTGAGCTGCTCGGATCCGGGTTCTCAGTGGCTCGAGGGTCTCCAGACCCGGGGGTCGTGCGGCCACTCAAATGAAGGGGGTATTTACAAGGGATTATAGAGTTTGTGACGCCACCCGTGGTGTGTGGTAATTAGGAGTACCACTGCTGCAGTTGGGAGTACCCGGGGGTGATGGAACTGGGCAGCAAGGTGTTAGAACCCTCCACGGGCAGGGGGGAAATGCCCTGGGCATCGGTGTATGGAGAATAAGGCCATGGGATGCAGGGATCACTTTTGTACTCACTCAGTCCATTAAGCAGACACCAACAACTGAGTAAACCTAATCTCTGGACACCGCTGCCGCTGAGGGGAGCTAATTCGGGTCCCGTCCCCAATGGTGCTGCCTGGTGATCCGTGACCTGCCTCCTGGCACTAAGTTTACTTCTTTGGTGGTCCCGGTAATGTGAAACTTGCCGGGTCCTGCTCCCCACTGTGGCTAAGTGTGGGAGCTTGCTCTCAGGGCTCACGCTTGGGATTTTCTGGACCGTTTTGAATGGAACGTCCTATCCCCCTCGTTGCGCTAGTGATCCGATTTTGGAGCGGTTGGGAACGAATCTTGAAGGCTCCGTTCTCCACGGGTAAATTATAGGGTTGCATGCAGCTACTCCCCAACCTAGGGTTCACGTACCCTGTCGTGCCTTGGTCCCAGCCCGGTTATGGTGCAAGGCCACCGGCTTTCCTGCTCGACAGATCCAAGCCCCTTGCCATGATCCCCTGAGATCGGGGGTCCAACCCCTCTAGGCCCAAACCACCGTCTGCCACCTAGGCAGTCTCCTTATGGGAGTCCCCACTCCCAACCTCCTCAGAGCTCCTCACAGCTCGAGGGCTACTCTCCAACTCATTTCTCCTACTACTACCGCTCTACTGACTACCGCTCTACTGACTACACTCTACTGACTACACTTCTCACATCCCCTCCCTGACCCCCCCAAGTAGGCGACTCTATTCCACTCAAGCCGTCCACTGGTGTGTCTGGTGGGTGTGATGCAGGGTATATCTAGGATTTGATTAGCTGATGTAGGCAACACCATTTGGTTAGGGACCCATAACCCAGAGGGAGGTGGATGCTGCACGGGAGGGTAGATTGTGCAATACCCTGTGACGACCTAATAGGCCAGGGGCGTCACATGCTTATGTGGAAAAATGGGTCAAAATCACACCTGAGCAATCCAGGCGACTAATTTCTCCATACAGGAGGCTTCTGGAAGCTTTGTCACCAACAAAGGCTTTTGCACAAAGTATTAAATAAATTTCAGTAAGCGCGTTGGTCACTTTTTCCCTATCTCTCATTATACACATTGCTTACTTTATGTACATCTATGGTTTAATTTCTGTGATATAATAAATATCTTATTGAATACAAGAATAATTTTCCACATTTTGAAAATTCTGAGTTTCATAGAACATTTTTTAAACCCATAACATGATAGCAAAGCCCGCTTTACACGCTTCAATATATCTCACAATCCGTCGTTGGGGTCAAGTTGTAAGTGACGCACATCTGGCATCGTTTGTGAGGTATCTGCGTGTGACACCTACGTGCGATCAGGATTGAACGCAAAACCGTTGATTGCAAACACATCGTATCTTTGTCTAGAATTGAACGTTTTGTTGCACGAACCTAGTCAATTGTAACGTGTGACATCCCTTATACGATTTTGATGTCTGAGGCTATGTGCGCAGGTGTGCGCTCTGCACCGCAGCTTAAAAAAGGTCCGCTTCAGAGCGCAGGTGAAAATCTGCGTTCTGAAGCGCCTCACAACGTCTGTCATTCACTAATCTCTGTCAGTCGGTCACTATCCCTGTCCCTCTCTCTCTGTCCATGTCAGTCTATCCCTCTTAAGGCTGCTTTACACGGTACGACCGATTGTGCAATTTCACAATCGATCGTACCCGTCCTTTTTGCGTCACGGGCAAATCGCTGCCCGTGGCGCACAAAGTCGGTAACCCCCGTCACACATACTTACCTCTCGTGCGACCTCGCTGTGGGCGGCGAACGTCCACTTCCTGGAGTGGGAGGGACGTTCGCGTCACAGTGACGTCACACGGCCGCCGGCCAATAGAAGCGGAGGGGCGGAGATGAGCAGGATGTAAACATCCCGCCCACCTCCTTCCTTCCACATAGAGCCGGCGGCTGACGCGGGAGGCAGGTACGCGATGTTAATCGCTCCCGTGGTGTCACATGGAGCGACGTGTGATGCCACGGGAACGATGAACAACCGTCGCCCGATTTCAGGACCGATATTATGGAACCTAGCGAGCAGTACACGACTCACGATTTGTGAGCGATACTGCGTCGCTAGGAGGTGTCACACAGGCCGGCATCGCCAGCGATGCCGGATGTGCGTCACAAAAACCGTGACCCCGACGATCTATCGCACAATAGATTGTCTGGTGTAAAGCAGCCTTAAGAGTACTATGCCTTTAAACAATATGGGACAGCCCATATGATGATGTCATATCTTTGGAAGCTTCTGATAGGTCTATTGGCAACATCTGAGTTAATTAGAGACACACCTCTGGATGTATTTTAATGCACACCTGAAACACACTGCTTCTTTCTTTCTTGAAGGGAATAGCGCGATCAGCTGAGCTGTCACTGAGGTTACCCGCTGTCACTGGATACAGCGGTGGCCGCGGGTAACCTCAGTGACAGCTCAGCTGATCGCGCTATTCCCTTCATTAGCTGCGTGGAGCTGACAGGAGCGGCTGTGTCTTCTGCAGCTCCGGTCACCTCCATGCAGCAGAGCTGGAAGCGACGCTGGAGCATCCTGAATTACGCCAGACATGGAGGGCTTTTTGGGGCTTATTAAAGTGGTGAACCAGTGTATATGTTTGTGTTTTTTATTTCTAATAAAGGATTTTTTCGGGTGTGTGTGTTTATTTACTGTCACTTACAGATTAATCATGGAAGGTATCTCGGGGAGACGCCTGACATGATTAATCTAGGATTTATTGGCAGCTATGGGCTGCCAATAACTCCTTATTACCCCGATTTGCCAACGCACCAGGGCATATCGGGAAGAGCCGGGTACAGTCCCAGAACTGTCGCATCTAATGTATGCGGCAATTCTGGGCGGCTGCTGACTGATATTGTTAGGCTGGGGGGCTCCCCATAACGTGGAGCTCCCCATCCTGAGAATATCAGCCTTCAGCCGTATGGCTTTATCTGGCTGGTTTTAAAATTGGGGGGACCGCACGCTGGTTTTTTTAATTATTTATTTCACTGCACAGTATAGACACGCCCACCGTCTGCTGTGATTGGGTGCGGTGAGACACCTGTCACTCAGCGTGAGGGCGTGTCTCACTGCAACCAATCATAGGCGCCGGTGGGCGGGGAAAGCAGGGAATACGAGATTGTTTAATGAGCGGCCGGCTTTTTCAAAATAGTGAAAGCCGCCGGAGCAGTGTGAATGCCGTGCAGCGCCGGTGATCGGGGATCGGTAAGCATATGAGAGAGGGCTGCTCACTTCAGTCACTCAGGGGATTAGCGGTCACCGGTGAGCCCTTCACAGGTGACCGCTAATCAGGATGCGACACAGACAGAGCCGCAGCATGACAATGAAGTCGGGTGAAGTTCACCCGAGTTCATTCTGATCGTGCGGCTCTGTCTGTGTCTGCTGTCATCTGCCATTCAGCTCTGCTACATGGCTGTCTGTGTCTGCTGTTAGCGGCCATGTAGCAGAGCTGAATGGCAGATGACATAGTAAAAAACGCATCCCTACACATTACACACGCTTGGCAAGTCAATAAATTAAAAAAAAAAAAAAAAAAGGGTTCCCAATGCATACGTCACAGAACACATGATCTAAAGGATCGCACACAAAATTGATCAATTTAACATAGACTACTAACGCACATGTGACAGCAAATGAACGACCAACGTGCAATCTCATAAGATCCCGTATGCAACCTGGGCGTGTCACATCGCAAATGCGATTGTACAACTAATTACAACGTGTAAAGCAGGCTTTAGATTGCTAATACAACTTTCATTACAAAATCTGCAATTTTATTCAAATTAGTTGATGCAAAATGAGTACACCCTTCATCAAAAACTCCTACATATAGTATTTTGTATGAACACCTTAATTTCTAGTGATAGCACCATGTTTTCTAGGTCTGGAATGAACAAGTCGGCAACACGTTACAAAATATATTGTTGCGCTGGACCCAAATACCCTGGAGGGACATAACTAAGTGACTACCTCGTCTTCACTAGAGCCTCTGATGGTAAGGTTAGGCTAGGTACCACGTCAGGGCAGTCCCCAGTTCTGTGACAGCTGACCCCAGACTGGAACAGACTTGAAGACTGGTATGGAGCCTATAGCTGGTATGGACTGGTGGCTGGTACAGACTGGACAGATAATACTGACATGATGGCTGGTACAGACCTGAAGGTAGGTACTGGCAGGACTGCTGGTACCGACTGGACGACAGATACGGGGAGGACTCAGGGACTCAAGGAACAAAGAACCGAAACAGACTCAGGAACATGGGTGCGGATATACTGGACTAGTACAGAGACAAGAACAATGGTAAATGTTTTTAAGGCAGGTACAAGTTCAGGGGACCTGACAACCAGCAACCGTGCAGACTACAGACAGGACACGTTGCTCAGGCACTTACCAAATGGGGAGGATGCCTTAAATACTTAGTGCCTCTCAGCCATAGGCACTTCCGGATTAGGGCACATTGGTCCTTTAAAAGAAGGAAGAGGCGTGCACTCCCGGGAAAACCTACATGGCGTGAGCATGGGCCGGTGTGAACAGAAACTATCGCTGAGCGCCCGGGAAGGTGAGCACACCGGCGTCTCTGCCAGGTGGAGGAAGTGGAATAGCACGGGGATGTCAGCGACGATGTTACATCTATCTTTTTTCATTCTTCAAGAAGGAGCTCTTTTAGAGTCTGGATGCTGGATGGAAAGTGATGACATCTTGTTTCTTCAGAGCTCCACATAGGTGCACGCTTGGCTCATATCAGGAGACATTCGGCCACTGAATCACTGTCACCCTGTTCTTCTTTAAAAAGGCAGCCGTGACCTTAGATGTGAGTTTTGTATCATTGTCATATAGGAAAAGTGCAAGGAGTGATGGCGGTATATTCTCTGTCACTATAGAGCAGTACACCTGTGAATTAATGATTCTATCTACAACATGTGGCTCCCCGACACCAGCAGTGCTCATGTACCACACATAAGGACATGGCCACCACCAGGTCTCACTGTAGGTACAATTTGGTTGCAGTGTATATATATATATATATATATATATATATATATTGTAAGATGGCAGCAGGACATGTCATGGATGGGAGGTGCATTGATGAGCAAAAGGGTAACAATATTTTGAACTTTTGACTTTCAGTCTCCATGTCTCACCATTCACTAAAGCTTTGAGCCTGAGACGACCTTCATTTGATAGACAATCATCTTGGCTATCTCATACATAAATTTGACTTGCGACTATTTAGTATATGATTAGTTATGCAGATTCTTGTCATGTCACTGCATTGATACTGTTTTGCTCCTAAAAATCTACATTTTTGTACGTGAGATTTATACAAATCCTAGAGCCCAGGTTTATATTCCAGGTTTCCTCTCGATTCACTTTCATTTGCATAAGGGGACTAGGCAGGGCTGTCCCCTTTCACCACTACTCTTCAACCTGGCTTTGGAGCCCCTGGCGAGGCTGTTAACTGACCAACGCACTTTTCAAGGGATCCTCATAAATAAGATGCGAATACAGGCGACACTCTTTGCCGGCGACGTACTGTTGTTTCTCTCTGATCCTAAAACTTAGGTACCACTTATATTAGATATATTGCGAGAATACGGGAGCTACTTAGGCTTTAGAATTAACCCAACTAAATGTGAATTGCTGTACCTGAGCAATGGGTAAGGCTCATTTGCAGGAGGGTGGCCAGTGTGAGCATATTTCTTTAGCAAAATCATACATTACATATCTAGGTATTAGAATTGGTAAGGGGCCGACTTCTTTGCATAGCCTAAACTTTCCACCTCTTATAAATCAAATAGTTCAGGACCTCCAGAGGTGGCAGGACCTCCCGTTGAACATCATGGGCAGAGCACAATGTCCATGTCTAAGTTGATGTATCATATCCAAACTCTACCTTTGCTCTTGAGACATCAGGATGTTGAACTTCTTAATAGAAGTTTCTCGAGGTTTGTGTGGAGGGGGAAACGAGCTCGCATTGGTATAAGAAAGCTGACTGCATCAAAGGATAATGGGGATTAAACCTGCGAAATATTAGAGATTACAATCTGGCCTGATTGTGCAGGTATTGGATGAATTGGATTCATGGCTCACAGAAACACGTGTCCCTTGGAGTTGAGAGAGATTATGCATTTCCATGGGATTTAAGGCCCTTCTACACACCAGTCAAGCTAATGTACCCCAAAAACTTAAGCAGTCTTCTCTGTTTAAGTATACGATAGCAGCCTGGAGGGCAGTGAGGAAGCATTACAAGTTGGCATATAAAATTTCTAAATATCTACCCCTATGAGATAATCCAGGGTTCAGCCAGGGAGTTATTAAAGATTGTGAATCTTACTGTGAATACTGTGAACATTGATTAGATTTTGTAGTACTGAATTGTAAAAGGAGTGATATACAATTTTCCTGTCATTTTGCTGATAATATTCTTTGTTTCTATGTAATGATTTGTTTGCTTTTGAAAATCAATAAAATTTATAATTTAAAAAAAATCTACATTTTAATTTTCATTATTTTGTAAATCCACTTTTGGCTTTCAGTACTGCCTGAATCCTTCTGGGCTCTCAATCAGAGTCAAGCATGTCAAGACTGAATTCTGATCCCAGGTCTCTTCTACACGTTCCCACTCTTGGTGTATACTGGTCGCTCACTTGGGTATGTATACAGCTTTTTCTTCAACTCTACCCACAAGTGTTCAGTTGGGTTGAGGTCTGGGGACTGTGGGGACAATCCAGCTCCTCTACTTCATTGTCATTGAACCATTTCTTCGCCAATTTCGATGTATGCTCCAGGTTGTGATGGAACACTATGTCGTCTTTTTCATACCCATAGTATTCTAGTGTATGAAGTAACTCATCTTGTAGGATCCTCACATAAAGCTCAACACTGAGACTACCATTGACCCTATTCACATATCCAATACCTTTGGCTGTGAATCAACCCCATATCATCAGACTTCCTCCACCAAACTTGAGAGCTCCTTCAATTTCTCGATCCATTAGCCCCTTTTTCCTTTGTTTCTTCCAGACAGAATTGGCCCCCATCAGAGCCTAGTAGTCTAATGACTTTCATCTCCTCGCTCCAAGTCACCCATTTCCAATCCTCTACTGTCCACTATTTGTACTGTTTGGGCAAACTTGAGCCAACACTTCTTATAACGATATTAAAGTTGAGGCTTCACCCTTTTTCAGGCCACCATTCTAGACTTGCGTAACGTGTATTGCACGGTGCTTGCATAGATGTCTGTGATCTCACTATTATGAAGCATACGAGCCCCGCCTCCACTGCTGTGTTAGTTGCACCAAAACTGATAGACCTTGTGATGAGACGACTTATTGACTACGATATTTTGTCAGGACGTCCAACTCTTGGCTTTTGAATGGATGGACAAACTTAATTTCATACTTTTCCAGCTGTCATGGCCTCATGTGATGCAGTTTGGCAATTTTCTTGGTAGAGAGACCGCTATCGATGAGCTGGATGATGCTGCTTCTCTTTTCTTGGGAAATCTTCATGGCTGCTTCTCAATTCAAACTAGTGACATTTTTCTTGGGAACCAACCTAACAACACACTGAGCTATTAGGGAATGCAAGAGCAAGTTGTACTTTGTAGTATACTCGAAGAAAAAGATTTTTGAAACACCGGGAGCGAAATAGTAACAATGCAGTGACATGACAAGAATCTGCAGATCCCTCCATGCTTCACGGTGGGAACCAGGCATGTAGAGTCCATCCGTTCACCTTTTCTGCGTCGCACAAACACACGGTGGTTGGATCCAAAGATTTCAAATTTGGACTCATCAGACCAAAACACAGATTTCCACTGGTCTAATGTTCATTCTTTGTCTTCTTTAGCCCAAACAAGTCTCTTCTGCTTGTTGCCTGTCCTTAACAGTGGTTTCCTAGCAGCTATTTTACCATGAAGGTCTGCTGCACAAAGTCTCCTCTTAACAGTTGTTCTAGAGATGTGTCTGCTGCTAGAACTCTGTAAGGCATTGACCTGGTCTCTAATCTGAGCTGCTGTTAACCTGCGATTTCTGAGGCTGGTGACTCGGATAAACTTATCACCCGCAGCAGAGGTGACAGGTCTTCCTTTCCTGGGGCGGTCCTCATGTAAGCCAGTTTCTTTGTAGCATTTGATGGTTTTTGCCACTGCACTTGGGTCACTTACAAAGTTTTCCCAATTTTTCGGGCTGACTGACCTTCATTTCTTAAAGTAATGATGGCCACTCGTTTTTCTTTACTTAGCTGCTTTTGTCTTGCCATAATACAAATTCTAACAGTCTAGATCAGCTGTGTATCCACCAGACTTCTGCCCAACACAACTGATGGTCCCAACCCCATTTATAAGGCAAGAAATCCCACTTATTAAACCTGACAGGGCACACCTGTGAAGTGAAAACCATTTCCGGTGACTACCTCTTGAAGCTCATCAAGAGAATGCCAAGAGTGTGCAAATCAGTAATCAACTCAAAAGGTGGCTACTTTGAAGAACCTAGAATATAAGACATATTTTCAGCTGTTTCACACGTTTTTGTTAAGTATTTCATTCCACATGTGTTAATTCATAGTTTTGATGCCTTCAATGTGACTTCTTTTAAAATAAGAAAAACACACAATAATTACTGGAATAACTTGAAACTGACAAGTAGTTTTATATTAAAATTTCATGAATAACAACTAATGAGAATCAGACTATGCTTTTGAATTGTGTTGAATGAAAATGATTTTGACATAAATTATGATTCCCCTAGTAAAAATGTAAAATGATTTGACTGTAGGGACATTTCAAAACTAGTGTGTGTCCTGAATTAGCATCACAGGTATCTACAAACTTGTAATCAACTATTTACAGTGTGAAAAGTAGTCGATGTGCTGTTTGATATCATGGTGTGTACCACACTGAACAAAGGGTAAAGAAAGCCCAGAAGATGCTGCCGCAGGAGTAAAATGGATGACAAATTAAAGAAACGGATAATACGAATGGTAGCAAAAGTGCCAGAACATCTTCCAGAGAGAACAGAGATGAAGTTTTTGCGCGTTTTTTTGGGTGCTGCTTTGGTCCTAAAACTGCATGCATTTCCTTCGCCAGCAAAATCTATGAGATTTCAGTTTTTCTGTCTGCACGTTGCAGCTTTTTTGGCAGCATCTTTGTGGTGACCACAAAGATGCAGCATGTCAATTCTTTCTGTGTTTTTGCCAGTGTATTTGAGCCCTTCCAGTCAATAGATTTGGCCAGGGCCGGATTATAGGCGGGGCAGGCGGGGCTTCAGCCCCGGGGCCCCCACCAAAAGAGCTTCCAAGGGGGCCCCCACCACCAGGGCCATACTTGCCACTCGTCAGCAATTTTTTTTTTTTCTTCACACCCTCTCCCCCTCCGTAAAGACAGTCTAAATCAGCTGTGTTTTCGGGGGGGGGGGAGCACCTACATTTATTTGTATTAGAGACGCAAAAACAAACTGCGGGCGCAGGACGCTGATTGACCCCAGAATTACCAGCGCCTGTACTTCCGGGGTCAGAGGTCTGCCTGCTCCCTGCTCTGCTGCGGCGTCCAATGCTGCGGGCGTCACAGCAGGATGCCGCGGACGTCACAGCAGGACGCCGCAGCCGCGGAGGAGAAGACCCACGGCGCGGCCGCGGAGGAGAAGACCAACGCCGCGGCCGCGGAGGAGAAGACCCACGCCGCGGACGCGGAGGAGAAGACCGACGCCATGGCCGCGGAGGAGAAGACCGACGCCGCGGCCAGGAGAGAAGACTCACCGGAGCAGGAGGATGGCCGCGGCACCGGAACATCAGCAGGAGGACGGCGGCCTATACCGGAGCAGCAGGAGGATGGCATCAGAGCAGGTAAGGGCAGAGCTGAAGAAAGATGTGTGGTGTGATGCAGAGCTGTGTGTGTGTGTGTGTGTGTGTGCGTGTGAGAAGCAGAGCTGTGTGTGTGTGTGTGTGTGTGAGAAGAAGAGCTGAAGAAAGATGTGTGCTGTGATGCAGAGCTGTGTGTGTGTGTGTGTGTGTGTGTGAAGCAGAGCTGAAGAAAGATGTGTGGTGTGATGCAGAGCTGTGTATGTGTGTGTGTGTGTGTGTGAGAAGCAGAGCTGTGTGTGTGAAGCAGAGCTGAAGAAAGATGTGTGGTGTGATGCTGTGTGTGTGTGTGTGTTTGTGAGAAGCAGAGCTGTGTGTATGTGTGTGTGAAGCAGAGCTGAAGAAAGATGTGTGGTGTGAAGCAGAGCTGTGTGTGTGTGAAGCAGAGCTGTGTGTGAAGCAGAGCTGTGTGTGTGTGTGTGTGTGTGTGTGTGTGTGTGTGAAGCAGAGCTGTGTGTGTGTGTGTGTGTGTGTGTGAAGCAGAGCTGTGTGTGTGTGTGTGAAGCAGAGCTGAAGAAAGATGTGTGGTGTGAAGCAGAGCTGTGTGTGTGTGCGTGAAGCAGAGCTATGTGTGAGAAGCAGAGCTGTGCGTGTGTGTGTGAAGCAGAGCTGAAGAAAGATGTGTGGTGTGAAGCAGAGCTGTGTGTGTGTGTGTGTGTGTGAAGCAGAGCTGTGTGTGTGAGAAGCAGAGCTGTGTGTGTGTGTGTGTGTGTGAAGCAGAGCTGAAGAAAGATGTGTGGTGTGAAGCAGAGCTGTGTGTGAAGCACAGCTGTGTGTGTGTGTGTGTGTGTGAAGCAAAGCTGTGTGTGTGTGTGAAGCAGAGCTGAAGAAAGATGTGTGGTGTGAAGCAGAGCTGTGTGTGTGTATATATGAATCAGAGCAGTCTGTGCAGCACCCCAGAACTATATGGGTCCCCCAGAACGCTAAGCCACCCATCCCAGTAATGTGTACGCCACCAGAGCTGTTTTCCACTCCAGTAACATTTATGCCCCCCCCAGTAATGTCTATGCCCCCTGCCCCTCCTGTAATATATATATTGTAGGCCCCACCCTCTCCTGTGATGTATATACAGCAGTGCTGTGTCAGTGTGCATGGTGTGCAGTCATGTCAGTTAGTGATGGCCATCATGCAACACAGACACATGTCCTGGAGGAGCTGGAAACAAGCGGGGGAGGTGAGTGATGCTGCTTGTGACTTCTCCATATTAACACCTGTAATGCGTCTGTGTCTGCATGTATGTCAGTGTATATGACTGTGCATATATTTGTCTGTTTAAATGTATTTTTGTGAATTTGTCTTCAAATGTGTATATGTACGTATGCCTGTATGTGTATGTGCGTGTCTGCGTGTGGATGGGGCCTACTGAGACTCAATCGGGGGCCACAAAAACCTGGAGCCGACCCTGGCTGCCTTAACATTGGGATCAATTAAAAATATGTGAGTAACTCTACTTTCTGTGTATAAGTGACGGCTGTGAGTGATCCTGGGCTGTATCTGTATTGTACTGTGTGTATAAGTGACGGCTGTGAGTGATCCTGGACTGTGTCTGTATTGTACTGTGTGTATAAGTGACGGCTGTGAGTGATCCTGGACTGTGTCTGTATTGTACTGTGTGTATAAGTGACGGCTGTGAGTGATCCTGGACTGTATCTGTATTGTACTGTGTGTATAAGTGACGGCTGTGAGTGATCCTGGACTGTGTCTGTATTGTACTGTGTGTGTGATAGCTGTGAGTTATCCTGGACTGTATCTGTATTGTACTGTGTGTATAAGTGACGGCTGTGAGTGATCCTGGACTGTGTCTGTATTGTACTGTGTGTGTGATAGCTGTGAGTTATCCTGGACTGTATCTGTATTGTACTGTGTGTATAAGTGACGGCTGTGAGTGATCCTGGTCTGTGTCTGTATTGTACTGTGTGTATAAGTGACGGCTGTGAGTGATCCTGGACTGTGTCTGTATTGTACTGTGTGTATAAGTGACGGCTGTGAGTGATCCTGGACTGTGTCTGTATTGTACTGTGTGTATAAGTGACAGCTGTGAGTGATCCTGACTGTATCTGTATTGTACTGTGTATAAGTGACGGCTGTGAGTGATCCTGGACTGTGTCTGTATTGTACTGTGTGTATAAGTGACGGCTGTGAGTGATCCTGGACTGTGTCTGTATTGTACTGTGTGTATAAGTGACGGCTGTGAGTGATCCTGGACTGTGTCTGTATTGTACTGTGTGTATAAGTGACAGCTGTGAGTGATCCTGGACTGTATCTGTATTGTACTGTGTATAAGTGACGGCTGTGAGTGATCCTGGACTGTGTCTGTATTGTACTGTATGTATAAGTGACGGCTGTGAGTGATCCTGGACTGTGTCTGTATTGTACTGTGTGTATAAGTGACGGCTGTGAGTGATCCTGGACTGTGTCTGTATTGTACTGTGTGTATAAATGACAGCTGTGAGTGATCCTGGACTGTATCTGTATTGTACTGTGTATAAGTGACGGCTGTGAGTGATCCTGGACTGTGTCTGTATTGTACTGTGTGTATAAGTGACAGCTGTGAGTGATCCTGGACTGTATCTGTATTGTACTGTGTGTATAAGTGACGGCTGTGACTGATCCTGGACTGTGTCTGTATTGTACTGTGTGTATAAGTGACGGCTGTGAGTGATCCTGGACTGTATCTGTATTGTAGTGCTATAAATCTGAATGTGGCAGAACAGGATAAGATACATGTTCATTGGATTTATATCTAAATGCTACAGTTCGCGCTCTACTGTTATGGCTAAAAATGTTAACGTTTATGGGGCCCCCACCAGATTTTCTGCCCAGGGGCCCCCACCAACCTTAATCCGGCCCTGGATTTGGCTAAAACAATGCACTGGGCAAAAACACAGTAATACACGCAGTAAAATGCGGCAAAAAATGCATGCTGAGGGAGTGTTTTTTTGGACCAAAAACATGCATCTGTCGCAGGCGGCGGGGCGCTGCGCTCGCCAACGCTCGGGTCCGGCGCTGCTGCTGCTGCTCGGTGGTTCGAGCGGTGGGCCGCATCCGGGGACCCGAGCGGCGCTCCTCGCCCTTGAGTGAAAAGGGGATGGTTTGGGTTTGGGGATGTTGTCCGTGACGCCACCCACGGTTGTGGTGAAATTGGGACACCAGCGCTGCTCTAGACGGGGATCCCGGGAGCGATGACAGGGAGCAGCCGAGATGTTTTCTCTCCCCTCCGTGGGTAGAAGGATTTGGTGGTTCCGGGGCCCGATGATGGTGACTGCAAGGTGGATAGCGGGGTTTGGCGAGGTGCAGGGTCGCGGGGGCAGCGCGGTGCCAGACGGCATGATGGTACTCACTCAGCCAATGATGTAGACGGAGTCTCCGGTAAAACAAACGGCTGGATGGACGGGTCCCGCAGCCGGCTGCGATGGTCACTCCCGGTAGGTTGGCGGTGACTGTCTCTCCCTGCACCTGTGTTGCTTTGTCGGCTCCGATGGCTTCCCACCGGTAACCCGGTCCCCAGCGGTGTATTTGCCAGAGGAGCCCCTTTATGCCCGCAGGCTCTGGCCCTGGGAACTCTCGCTGTGGCAGTAGCTGTATTTCCCTTCACGGTTGAGCGGTTGCCTTCAGTCGGGTCTTTGCTGCTGGGAAACCCCGGAGGTTCCCGTCGCTGAGGGATTTGACCGGTTTAACGGCGACTCCAAGCCTGGTCGGGGTCCGTAGACCCTACCGAATGGTGCTGGCTTCTCTTCGCTCCCCGGTCCGGTACTGGCGGGCCACCGCCCGTCCCCGGTCCTTACGGTTATGCGTCAATCGGCCTCTCCTGCATGACGGTCACCACCGTCTGCCAACCTTGCTGCATGTGCCCGGGCCACGTACCCGGACACGGTCAGAGTGCTCCTCAACTACCACTTCCCTCCTTCCACTTCACTTTCCCTTCCTCAACTCTCTCGTCCTTTCCCGCCACCAGGACTGTGAACTCCTCGATGGGTGGAGCCAACTGCCTGGCTCCTCCCCACCTGGTGTGGACATCAGCCCCTGGAGGGAGGCAACAAGGATTTGTGTGTGTGACTGGTGTGCCTAACCGGGGTGTGGGGTGTGTTGTTGCAGTACCTGTGACGACCTGGCTTGTCCAGGGCACCACACATCTTTGAGGTCACCACAAAGACACAGCGTGTGCACTAAATGCATTTCTGACTGTCAGACTTGACTGGCTCCGAGCCCTAACTGTGTGACCGCTCCAAGCCACTGATTAGACCCATGCAAATCCTTATGATCCCAATAATGGAGGACAATCAATGTGTGGATTTGGTTATAGTACAGATAAAAGAAGAGGTCACAAGACATAATGTGGAGTCTCAGTATTTTACCCACAGTCATTGTGCTACAGTACATGTCATATATGCGCCCTGAAAGCTAATCATAGGGATACAAGCGCAACCTGGGAAATAAGGACAAAGTAGTCTAGATATCCCCTTTAAGAATTCTCACTGAGAAACTTGTGCTTTGTCCTCCAAGGGGCGATCTTCTATACAAGGACAGTAGTTATTGCATTGCTCGTAGAGATTGCAGTCTATCACATATATGGTACCATCATGGTGAGTGGGGGGCGAGTAAACTCAAAGGCTTGGTTCACATTGCAATGGATCCCCATGTCACTGTCTCCGTCAGGGCTTACTGGGCGTTCTGTTTGACATTGTATCCCCCTATTTAAACACCATGACGTGGTCAACTGTGTTTTGATACATACCTCAAAAAGGCGTATATGGCCAAAAATAATGCCCAACAGCACTTACAGTGAGTCCGCCTACACCATTACAATCAATGGCTCTGGTATCGCACACACTTGAATCCCTTTTTCCAAGGCTCTAGAAGTATACCCCAACGGAGCCTCTGATGTGGGGATTAAACCCAATGTGAACCCGGCCTTAGACACGAGGGCCCGGGTGTGACTGCCACTGTAACGATAATAATGTTTTGTTGTCAGACATAAAAATAATAATAGTGTGTTCTATGGTTTGTGCTCATTTGTACGATTTTTATTAGTGTTCTTTTAATTTTTTTCTCCTGTTTCTCTTTCTAATCATTTTGGCCATCAAGATAGCGAGAATCTGGACAAATCAGGTTGGTTGTTTTAGCGTCTCATCACAGGATACAGTTCTCAGCTGGTTTATTGGGTGATAGTTAAAGTTTAGTATTAACCTCAGGACCATTGTGTGATCTATTGTGTGATATGACAGGAATCTGCTACCAAGGACGTCTGATCAGCTGGACACAGCAAGCCTCATCCTGGGGCTGGCGGTGCAGAGCAGGGGAAAGTCTCCTCACACTAGAGCATATAGTGCAGAACAAGTGAACGTTTCCTCACACCAGGGGCCTATAGTGTAGAGCAGGGGAAAGTCTCCTCACACTATGGGCTTATAGTGCAGAGCAAGAGAAAGTCTCCTCACACCATGGGCCTAAAGTGCAGAGCAGGGGAAAGTCTCCTCATTCCAGGGGCCTATAGAGTGGAACAGGTGAACGTCTCCTCACACCAGAGGCCTATAGTGTGGAACAGGTGAACGTCTCCTCACACCAGGGGCCTATAGTGTGGAAAAGGTGAATGTCTCCTCACTCCAGGGGCCTATAATGCAGAGCAGTTGAATGTCTCCTCACACCATGGGCCTATAGAGCAGAGCAGGGGAAAGTCTCCTCACACCAGGGGCCGGCAGTGCAGACCAGGGGAAAATCTCCTTTCACCAGGGGCCTATAGTGCAGAGCAGGGGAAAGTCTCCTCACACCAGGGGCCTATAGTGCGGAGCAAGGGAAAGTCTCCTCACACCAGGGGCCTACAGCACAGAGCAGGGGAAAGCCTCCTCCCACCATGGGCCTATAGTGCAGAGCAGGGGAAAGTCTCCTCACACCAGAGGCCTATAGTGCAAAGGAGGTGAACGTTGCTTCATTCCATTGGCCTATAGTGCAGAGCAGGTGAATGTTTCCTCACATCAGGGGCCGGTGGTGCATAGCAGGGTAAAGTCTCCTTTCACCAGGTGGTGCAGAGCAGAGGAAAGTCTCCTTTCACCAGGGGCCTATAATTTGCAGCACGTGAACATTTCCTCACACCAAGGCCCATAGGGTGGAGCAGGTGAACGTCTCCTCACACCAGGGCCCGGAGGTACACAGCATTGAAACGTCTCCTTTCACCAGGGATCTATAGTGCAGGTGAACCTCTCATCACACCAAGGGTCGATGGTGCAGAGCAGGAGAAAGTCTCCTCACACCAGGGGTCGGCGGTGCACAGCAGAAGAAAGTCTAAAAATACCAGCCCATAGCTTCCTCATCATATTAGATTTGCCAGTCCTGGCGCTTTGCCTCGGCTCTTCTCGATCGCACTGGTGCAGTGTCAGCTGGCATCAAAACCTGGTGTTAGTAATGGAGAGGCATCTATCAAACACCCTCATTACTAACACGGTAAGTTAAAAAAACATACACACACAAAAATATTTTATTGTAAAAAAACACACCCCAACTCTAGCCCTGGTTCACCAATTTATTTAAAAAAAAAATCCATGCAGATCCGAAGTAGTCCACCAAGTCCAACGTACTGCATAAATGGAAAACTGAAAGACATAAAGACATACTGTCCCTCATGTACCAATTTATTATTAAAAAAAATTATTCCCGCAACTCCGACATAGTCCTCGGTGTAGCGCCTGGTCCCGCCAGATCCCGATGAGGGCGCTCTCCCTGACATCTGCCCAGCCCCAGCATGGCCCCCACGTGCACTCCTGGTCCCAGCCTCCGGCAGCGACGTACTTCTGTCGCGGGCGGAGGAGGTGACGCTGCGCTCTCCCACTGCTCGGGTCCGGCCGCTGCTGCTGCGGCTGCTGCTCGGTGGTGGCTCGAGCGTTGGGCCGGATCCCGGGGACTCAAGCGGCGTTCCTCGCCCGTGAGTGAAAAGGGTGGGGATTGATTGTGGGGGATTTGGTATTGTCCGTGACGCCCGTGGGTAGGGGGGTTGGTTGTCACGGGGCCCGGTGAAGGCGTAGGGATGGATTGCAGGCGGATTACGGGGCCTGGCCAGGTGCAGGGTCGCGGGGGCAGCGCTGTGCCGCATGGCACGGTGGTACTCACTCAGCCAATGATGCACACAAAGTCTCCGGTAAAACAAACGGCTGGATGAACGGGTCCCACAGACGGCTGCAGTGTTTCTTCTCCCGGCAGGTTGATGGTGACTGCCTTTCCCTGCACCTGTGTAGTGTGTACGGTTCCAATGGGTTCCCACCGGTAATCCGTTCCCCAGCTTGAAGGATGCTGAAGGAGCCCCTTTTGCCCGCAGGCTCTGGCCCTGGCAACTTTAGCCTTGGCGGTGACTGTGTTTCCCTCTCTTGGTTGGACTGTTGCCTTCTGTCGGGACTTGGCTGCAGGGAAACCCAGGAGGTTCCCTTCTCTAACGGATTTGACAAATTGCACGGCGACTCCTAGCCTTGTCGGGGTCCGTAAGCCCCTGCCGGATGGTGCTGGCTTCTCTTTGCGTACTGGTCCGGTACCGCCGGGCCACCGCCCGTCCACGGTCCCTACGGCTAGCTCCAATAGGCCTCTCCTGCAGACGGTCACCACCGTCTGCCAACCTTGCTGATCCGTCCGGGCCACACACCCGGACCACTTCTGTCTGCTCTTCCCGCCTCCAGGACTGTGAACTCCTCGGTGGGCGGGACCAACTGCCTGGCCCACCCCCTGGTGTGGACATCAGCCCCTGGAGGAAGGCAACAAGGGTTTTTTGTCTGACTTTGGTGTGCCTGACCGGGAGTGTGGGGTGTGTTAGTGTAGTGCTTGTGACGTCCTGGCTTGCCCAGGGTGCCACATTCCCCCTTAGTAAAATGCAGACCATCCACGGGCTGCCCGTCCATCACCGGTTTTATTTTTACAAACTGGAAAAGATAAACAGTAAACACAGATTACAAGTATAATAACTTCTTCCCACATCAGGAGGCACATTACTTAAACGTTGCTAACGGTAATGGCTTCCGCTCTCTCCCACCCAAGCAACCTGGCCCTGATGCTGCCCATAAGCAAATGGGCAGCACCCCTTGACCCCAGTCCAGCACAAGTCACAAGCGGGTTCTGTCCTTTTCAGGGGACCCACGTCCATGGGGAACCCCTGAAACCCCCAGAGGATCGCCACCGGTTGCGGTAGTGGCGGGCCTGGGCCATCTCTTCCCTCCAGGCCCATCCTCCAAATCAGCCTCTCCGGAGGCGGTAACGGTTTAGCCACAAAACATTTTTATTTACAGACCACAAGTTCGTGGTTGCCCTGCCAGTTCTCGGGCTTGTCCGTAGCAGTTTCTACGCATAATTTGCAAACAGTCCCCACGGGGACAACAGTGCTTCGTAGCCAAGGGACTACCACAAACAAAACTGTAGGGTCCCAACGGAGACTTGCCGTAGGGTCCCAACGGGACTGTCAGCTGGGTCCCAGGGGCCATCCACAACACCTGGCTCCGGTACAGCTTCCTCCTGCAGCTTTCCCACAGTCCACCATCGAACAGCACGAGACCCCAACGCCACCCTCACACAGGGGTGACACTGTCCCACAGGACTCCATTTTCAGCTGCCGATGATGCGGGTACAACTGCTCCTCCAACCGGACTCCTTAGCCTTGAGGGCCGTCTGGAACGTCAGCAGAGTCCCAATGGGGACCGACAGCAAGGTAACCGGGAACCGCTACCATGCTCTAACTTTTCTTTCTTAATCAGCAATCCCGCGGCGCAGCTGCCTTTGCTGCCGCTCCCGGTGCGGAGCACTTTCTGCTTGCTCCGGTTCAGGCGGTGTGGGGGATGGGCCCAGCCGGAGTCCCCCTGTGCCGGCCACGACCGGTACCTTCGGTAATGAGGGACCCCGCTGTGACATAGCCTGCTCTGCCTCCTGGCAGCTGCATCCCCGCCGTGCCTCCGGTGCATCTTTGCTGACGGGCTCAGCCTTCAGCTTCTTCCATGGAAGCGGATCAGGGCGGTCACGAGCTTTTGCTGCAGGTCGGTCCGCCGGGGCGGATTGGCAGGGTACCGCTACCGGTGGTGGTGGTAGCGGGCCTAGTGGCGGGGCAGCAGCAACCAACACGGGTAGCGGGGGAGGTAGCAGGGCGAGCGGGTATGGACCGGGTCCCTCGGCCGCGATGACCGACCCACTAGGGGTACAGGGGCGTGGGTCACCTACCCTCCCTTCCAAGACTCCCTCCACCTCGCATCTCCGTATGGCCGCCACCACTTCCGCCATGTCGGCCTCCCACTCCTCCAGGAGGAGCTGCTTGCGGAACTGCAGACGGCTGCTTAGCTGGACGGTCCGGACTTCCACCCACGCTGCGGTGCCAGGCGCGGGGACCACGGTGTTATCGGCCGGACTCAGCATCTTTAGCAGCGGCCTCTTCCAGGAACCAGTAAATGGCCGCAGGGTCCTGGCGTCCCTGCTTCCATAGCCGCGTGCTACATGCGGCCGGCCGCCATCAGTCCCCCTTAATCTCTTTCCGGCTCCTCCTCTACAGGGGCGGGGTTTAGGCCTTCGCGCCTCCACTGCTCGAGGAGACGCTCGAGCGGGAATTTTTCACGCCCAAGATGGCGGCTTCTCCAAATTTTCGGCCGGACACCTCCGGTGGTCACAAGACGCACCTCCACTAGACGGCAGAGCGGCAAGATCCTGTTCGTGACGCCAAGTTGTCGCGGGCGGAGGAGGTGACGCTGCGCTCTCCCACTGCTCTGGTCCGGCCGCTGCTGCTGCGGCTGCTGCTCGGTGGTGGCTCGAGCGGTGGGCCGGATCCCGGGGACTCGAGCGGCGTTCCTCGCCCATGAGTGAAAAGGATGGGGATTGATTGTGGGGGATTTGGTATTGTCCGTGATGCCACCCACGGTTGTGGTGAGATTGGTGACACCACCGCTGCTCTGGACGGGGATCCCGGGAGCGATGACAGGGAGCAGCCTGGCTGTTAGTTCTCCCCTCCGTGGGTAGGGGGGTTGATTGTCCCGGGGCCCGGTGAAGGGGTAGGGATGGATTGCAGGCGGATTACGGGGCCTGGCCAGGTGCAGGGTCGCGGGGGCAGCACTGTGCCGCACGGCACGGTGGTACTCACTCAGCCAATGATGCACACAAAGTCTCCGGTAAAACAAACGGCTGGATGGACGGGTCCCACAGATGGCTGCGGTGTTTCTTCTCCCGGCAGGTTGATGGTGACTACCTTTCCCTGCACCTGTGTAGTGTGTACGGTTCCGATGGGTTCCCACCGGTAACCCGCTCCCCAGCTTGAAGGATGCTGAAGGATCCCCTTTTGCCCGCAGGCTCTGGCCCTGGGAACTTTAGCCTTGGCGGTGACTGTGTTTCCCTCTCTCGGTTGGACTGTTGCCTTCTGTCGGGACCTGGCTGCTGGGAAACCCAGGAGGTTCCCTTCGCTAACGGATTTGACAAATTGCACGGCGACTCCTAGCCTTGTCGGGGTCCGTAAGCCCCTGCCGGATGGTGCTGGCTTCTCTTTGTGTACCGGTCCGGTACCGCCGGGCCACCGCCCGTCCACGGTCCCTACGGCTAGCTCCAATAGGCCTCTCCTGCAGACGGTCATCACCGTCTGCCAACCTTGCTGATCCGTCCGGGCCACACACCCGGACCACTTCTGTCTGCTCTTCCCGCCTCCAGGACTGTGAACTCCTCGGTGGGCAGGACCAACCGCCTGGCCCACCCCCTGGTGTGGACATCAGCCCCTGGAGGAAGGCAACAAGGGTTTTTGTCTGACTTTGGTGTGCCTGACCGGGAGTGTGGGGTGTGTTGGTGTAGTGCTTGTGACGTCCTGGCTTTCCCAGGGCGCCACACTTCCTCTTACCGCTCCCATGGCTCTGCAGGCTCTGCTCCTGGTTCGGCTCCTGCTGTGCGTCCTGCTCACTCCCGGGTCGGGCGTCCTGCTCCAGGGGCTGCTGCAGCCTCTTCCTGTCTCCCGGCCACACACAGCTCTGCAGTGAGTGATCCCTTTCTTAAAGTGGTAGCGCTCCATTATCTGGAAGTGACCTCAGAGGTCACCTCAGGGCCGGCTCCAGGTTTTTGTGGGCCCCGGGCGGAAGAGTCCCAGTGGGCCCCATCCACACACAGGCACCGATACGAACACGTACATATACATATTTAAAGACAAACTCACAAAAATACATATAAACAGACAAATCTATACAGTCATATACACTTACAGACAGACACACACACACACAAACACAAGTCTGCTGCATACAGACAGACACACACACACACACACACACACAAGTCTGCTACATACAGACAGACACACACACACACAAGTCTGCTACATACAGACAGACAAAGACACACAACTCTGCTACATACAGACAAACACACACAACTCTGCTACATACAGACAAACACACACAACTCTGCTACATACAGACAAACACACACAACTCTGCTACAAACAGACAAACACACCCAACTCTGCTACATACAGACAAACACATACAACACTGCTACATACAGACAAACACACACACACACACACAACTCTGCTACATACAGACAAACACACACAACTCTGCTACATACAGACAAACACACAACTCTGCTACATACAAACACATACAACTCTGCTACATACAGACAAACACATACACAACTCTGCTACAGACAGACAAACACACACAACTCTGCTACATACAGACAAACACATACAACTCTGCTACATACAGACAAACACACACAACTCTGCTACATACAGACAAACACACACAACTCTACTACATACAGACAAACACATACAACTCTGCTACATACAGACAAACACACACAACTCTGCTACATACAGACAAACACATACAACTCTGCTACATTCAGACAAACACATACAACTCTGCTACATTCAGACAAATGCACACAACTCTGCTGCTCTGTGGGGCCCACACCCGCGGCTCGGCGGGGACAGCACCCGCGGCTCGGCGGGGACAGCACCCGCGGTTCGGCGGGGACAGCACCCGCGGCAGCACCCGCGGCTTGGCGGGGCCCACACCCGCGGCTTGGCGGGGACAGCACCCGCGGAATCGGCGGGGGGGGGGATTGGCAGGGGCCAGGGCATACATCTGGCGGGTTAGAAGCAGCTCACCGGGGCCCATAATGGGGAGGCGGGGAGGGCACTTACCCGATTAGGTCACGGTGGAGAGGGGGCCCACACAGCGCCAGACAGAAGCTCGCCTCCTTCATCTGTGGGACTGAGAAGGTGGTAGCTCCGCCCACAGATGAAATTCAAACCAGGATGTCTGCGCGCCTTAAAGTGACGGCGCCGCAGATTGCTGCCGAGGACTGCGGTCCCCGGAACTCGGCCGGGGACCGCAAAACTGTAAAGGCGAGTGGGCCCCGGCCAAGGGACAGGAGAACTGACGAGGCCGAGTGGGCCCCCCCGGCTCTCCAGGGCATCGGCATTTGCCCGGGTTTGCCGGGTGCTGACGCCGGCCCTGGGTCACCTGTTACCATATGGGTATTTAAGTTCGCCTCCCCTGGCAGTAGGCGCCCGAGCAACGCTC
Organism: Anomaloglossus baeobatrachus; assembly: GCF_048569485.1. Lineage (NCBI taxonomy): Eukaryota > Metazoa > Chordata > Amphibia > Anura > Aromobatidae > Anomaloglossus > Anomaloglossus baeobatrachus. The sequence continues at coordinate 395,792,043 of NC_134356.1, forward strand.
CTACTAGTGCATTGCTAGTGTCCAGGCCCCTGTGTACTACCATTTGTATCTATGCATCATCTACTTGTTGCTAATCTTCTGTCTCGCCGTAGTGCCATCTGTACATTTCCGGCTGTGGACGTCACCGGCCATACCTACAGTGGACATCAACGTGCCATACCTCCTGTGGATGTCACCGGCCATACCTGCAGTTGACGTCACCGTGCCATACCTACAGTGAACGTCTCCGTGCCACCTGCTGTGAACATCTCCGGTGCCACAACCATATTCCGTACGTCACACCCGTGCTACACCGAGCCGTACAGAGACTCCTACTACCGGTTCCTGGCTGCCGTGCATCTAGGCCCTTTGAGGAGGCACCGCACAGTCGCTGTATAGGGGTTCGCTGTTGGTCGTCTTCTCAGGGGAGTCCGGTGCACGATCCAGTAGGTCCACCTCCGGACGCTCGCCGCTCCTCGGTGAGCGTAACACTCGGCATTCTCACGACGTCCACCAATTCTGTAGTACAACCTATAGAGCCTCGTTCTGAGAACAATGCTTCATAAGTCACTGCCAGTCAGGCTGTGCTCTGTGATATCCGGCAACTGTGATGAGTGGTGATGACTTCAGTAATGTTATCGCTTGTCACCGCTCTCGCCAGGTCACACAGAGGGCAGCACGAGAAACGGAATATCTGACAAGAGGTGAAGTCAGTAACTTGGTAATATTATCACTTATGAAACATTCCGGGTCTCGCGATGTCCACTGTGTGATGCTGCGAGAGCGGTGATGAGCTTTAGCATTATTGACGTCATCACCGCTCATCACAGTTGCCACTGGGTATCACAGAGCGCAGCCTGACCATGAGTGAATCATGAATCATCATTCCTCAGAATGAGGCTCCATTGGTTATACTACAAAATTGGTGGACGCCGTGGGAATGCAGTGGACTATGTCGGAGCTGCAGGGATTATTTTTTTAAAAAAACTGGTGAGAGAGGGACATTATCTTGTCTTTTTTTCCTCTCTGGGCAATCAGCAAGAGCTGAGACAAAGCACCAGAACTTGCGCATCTAATGTAATGCGCTCTTTCTGGGGCAGTTGCTGGCTGGTATTTTTAGGCTGGGAGGGCCCCAATAACCTTGGACCTTCCCAGCCTGATAATATCATCTTGCAGCTATCTGCTTTACCTTGGCTACCTATCAAAAATGGGGGGACCCTACATAATTTTTTTCATTTACCGTATTTATTAACAAATACAGTAAACTACACATGCAAAGCACATAGATATCGGTCAGATGCTTGTGTAGTTTAGTGTACTTGTTAATAAATAAATTAAAAATAACCAGCCAAGGTAAAGCAGACAGCATGGGGCTGGTAATATCAAGCTGGGAAGGTCAATGGTTATTGGATCCCTACCAGCCTTAAAATAGCAACCCACAGTTGCCCTAGAATTGGTGCTTCACATTAGATGTGTTAATTCTGGTGTTTTGTCCAGCTCTTCCTGATTGCCCTGCTGTGGTGGCAACCAGGGTAATATGTCTCAGGGTTGCTGTCAGCTGTGTATTGTCAGCTGGCATAAAGCCCAAGGGCTGATAATGGAGAAGTGTCTATCAGACAGCCCAATTATTAACCCAGTAATAAAAAAAAACAACACATACGGAAAAATAGTTTATTTGAATAAAGACTCCCCCACACTATCCCTCATTGATCAATTTATTATCAAATATCTTCCCACCAAGCTCGTCCGTCTTAGTCCACAATCCACAATGCAGCTCCAGTGACTGTGAATAGCAGTAAAGTACAGCCACTTGCAGGTGCCGGGTACTGATGACAGCTCTCATCAGCGTCGACAGGTCTTGCTGACCACAACGTTGAGACAATGGCTCTGATGAGTGTTGTCGCTACTATCTGGCACCTATAAAAACTATACTTTACTGCCATTCACAGTCAACAGAGCTGCATTCGTGGACAGTGGACTACAACGGAACTTCATTGGAATTTTTTTTTTTAATAAATTGGTGAGCGAGGGATAGTGTGAGGGAGACTATTCAAATAAAACATTTTTTTCTGTGTTTTTTTATTACTGGGCTAGTAATGGGGGTGTCTGATGGACACCCCTCCATAATAAACCCCTGGGCTTTATGTCAGCTGACATCAACCCAACTACCAATACCTGATTGGCACCGCATCTGGGCAATTGGCCAGAGCTGGGCAAAGAGCCATTGGCTTATCTAATGTCATGCGCCAATTCTGGGGCAGCTGTGGGCTTGTATTTTTAGACTGGGAAGGGCCAAATAACCATGTACTTTCTGAGCCTGATAATATCAGCCCGCAGCTGTCTTGTTTACCTTGGCTTGGCCCAAATAATTTTTTTAAATATTTATTTGTTTAGTTTCCATCAGTGATGTGAGAGTCAGAGGTGTCTTCCCCATGCTGTTTCCATACATTTCAGTGATTTTCCACCCCCAGTCCACCTATTAGGGTCTTCCGGAAAAATGTTTGAGTTTCCCATTGACTTCTTTTATACTCATTACTCAAGTCAAGTCTGTCCGAGCGTCCAACCTGCCCGATTTGAGTAACGAGCACTCAAGCATGTTAGTGCTCTCTCATATCATCGTACTCAATGGCTCCATTTGTGGGTTACATCTACAGTCATATGAAAAAGTTTGGGCACCCCTATTAATGTTAACCTTTTTTCTTTATAACAATTTGGGTTTTTGCAGCAGCTATTTCAGTTTCATATATCTAATAACTGATGGACTGAGTAATATTTCTGGATTGAAATGAGGTTTATTGTACTAACAGAAAATGTGCAATCCACATTTAAACAAAATTTGACCGGTGCAAAAGTATGGGCACCTCAACATAAAAGTGACATTAATATTTTGTAGATCCTCCTTTTGCAAAAATCACAGCCTCTAGTGGCTTCCTGTAGCTGTTAATGAGTTCCTGGATCCTGGATGAAGGTATATTTGACCGTTCCTGTTTACAAAACAATTCCAGCTCAGTTAAGTTTGATGGTCGCCGAGCATGGACAGCACGCTTCAAATCATCCCACAGATTTTCAATGGTATTCAGGTCTGGGGACTGGGATGGCCATTCCAGAACATTGTAATTGTTCCTCTGCATGAATGCCTGAGTAGATTTGGAGCGGTGTTTTGGATCATTGTCTTGCTGAAATATCCATCCCCTGCGTAGCTTCAACTTCGTCACTGATTCTTGCACATTATTGTCAAGAATCTGCTGATACTGAGTTGAATCCATGCGACCCTCAACTTTAACAAGATTCCCGGTGCCAGCATTGGCCACACAGCCCCAAAGCATGATGGAACCTCCACCAAATTTTACTGTGGGTAGCAAGTGCTTTTCTTGGAATACCGTGTTTTTGGCCTCCATGCATAACTCCTTTTTGTATGACCAAACAACTCAATCTTTGTTTCATCAGTCCACAGGACCTTCTTCCAAAATGTAACTGGCTTGTCCAAATGTGCTTTTGCATACCTCAGGCGACTCTGTTTGAGGCGTGCTTGCAGAAACGGCTTCTTTTGCATCACTCTCCCATACAGCTTGTCCTTGTGCAACATGCGCTGTATTGTTGACTGATGCACATTGACACAATCTGCAGCAAGATGAAGCTGCAGGTGTTTGGAGGTGGTCAGTGGATTGTCCTTGACTGTTCTCACCATTATTCTTTTCTGCTTTTCTGATATTTTTCTTGGCCTGCCACTTCTGGGCTTAACAAGAACTGTAACTGTGTTCTTCCATTTCCTTACTATGTTCCTCACAGTGGAAACTGACAGTTTAAATCTCTGTGACAACTTTTTGTACCTTCCCCTGAACAACTATGTTGAATAATCTTTGTTTTCAGATAATTTGAGAGTTGTTTTGAGGAGCCCATGATGCCACTCTTCATAGGAGATTCAAATAGGAGAACAACTTGCAAGTGGCCACCTTAAATACCTATTCTCATGATTGGATACACCTGCCTATGAAGTTCAAAGCTCAATGAGGTTACAAAACCAATTTAGTGCTTTAGTAAGTCAGTAAAAAGTAGTTAGGAGTGTTCAAATCAAGAAATTGATAAGGGTGCCCATACTTTTGCACCGGTCAAATTTTGTTTAAATGCGGATTGCACATTTTCTGTTAGTACAATAAACCTCATTTCAATCCAGAAATATTACTCAGTCCATCAGTTATTAGATATATGAAACTGAAATAGCTGTTGCAAAAACCCAAATTGTTATTAAGAAAAAAGGTTAACATTAATAGGGGTGCCCAAACTTTTTCATATGACTGTAAATCCTTTTTTGGGGGGGGAAATATTTACTATCTCTGGCATAGTCATAGATGTATAACATGTATGCAGTGTGAACAGGGCCTCCCTGAAACATGAACAGCAGGAAGTTAATGCTGGCGACAAACAGCCCAGTAGCTTTAGTGTTGCAGGCGGTTATCCCGCACACATCGCAATATATCACACTCGGATGAACCTGCAGTGGCTTCCGCAGGCTCAGTCCGTAATACATCCTGACAGATGCAGGGCACAACAGAATTCACGGACACTTACATCTAAAAGGACTCCAAGTGTGTAAAGCTCTGTCTCAGGCCACAGCGCCACTTCACGCAAAAAACATAGTCTCTGTCACAATTGCAGACTACTTTATTAGTGGTCTCAAGCAGGTGGGCTAGAACCATCAATAGATGCAGGATCAAAACTCTATGTTAGGAAATTGCAGACAGAATCTTATCATGTATCTCTGTATATAGGAAACTCCATATAGTGGTGGCTGCAGACAGAATCTGATCATGTATCTGTGTACAGGTATCTCCCCCTAGTGATGGCTGCAGACAGAATCTTATCATGTATCTCTGTGTAAAGGGAGCGACCCCTAGTGATGGCTGCAGACAGAATCTTATCATGTATCTCTGTATACACGGATCTTCCCCTAGTGGTGGCTGCAGACAGAATCTTATCATGTATCTGTGTACAGGGAGCTCCCTCTAGTGGTGGCTGCAGACAGAATCTTATCATGTATCTCTGTATACAGGGAGCTCCCCCCAGTGGTGACTTCAAAGACAATGTTATCATGTACACCGATGAGGAAAAAAAGGTAACAATGTTTTGAACTTTTGTTTTTCAGGCTCCATATCTCACCATCCACTACAGCTTTGAGCGTGAGACAATCTTCATTTTATAGACAACCATCTTGGCTATCTCAGAAATAAATTTGACTTGCAAATGTCGCGGGCAGGGAGGGCGCTGCGCTCACCACGCTCGGGTCCGGCGCTGCTGCTACTGCTGCTCGGTGGCTCGAGCGGTGGGCCGGATCCGGGGACTCGAGCGGCGCCTCGCCCCGTGAGTGAAAGGGGTGGTTTGTTGGTGTTTGTGATGTCGGTTTATGACGCTACCCACGGTATGTGATGAGGTTGGAACATCACCGCTGCTTGGTACGGGGATCCCGGAAGCGATGACAGGGAGCAGCTGGGATGGTTCTCTCCCCTCCGTGGGTAGGGGGAATTTTGGTGGTCCCGGGGCCCGGTGATGTTGACTGGGAGGTGGATGGCGGGGTTTGACGAGGTGTAGGGTCGCGGGGGGCAGCGCGGTGCCAGACGGCACTGTGACGCCCTGGGCAAGCCAGGGGTCACAGGTCATCACACCACCACACCCTACATCCCAGTTAGGAACACCAAAGCTACTAAAATCCTTGTTGCCTTCCTCCAGGGGCTGATGTTCACACCAGGGAGTGGGCCAGGTGGTTGGCTCCGCCCACCGAGGAGTACACAGCCCTGGAGGCGGGAAGAACCAGGCAGTTGAAGTCTGGCTGAGGGCTAGAGTGGAGTCTAGTTAGGGGAGTGAAGGAGTAAACAACAGAGGCTAAGTGAAAGTGAAGTGGTAGTGGAGCAAAGAAAAGGAGCAAAAGTGAGTGTAGAAAGACCTGAAGTTAGTCCAGCTAAGTGCAGGACAGTGTCAGCAAGGTCAGCAACAGCGGTGATCGTCTGGAGGGGGACTGCTCGGAGGTTGCTGGAAGGACCGCAGACGGGTAATGGCCCGGCGGTCTGGAGCAGTATACGAAGGACAGTCAGCACCAGGGCAGGGGCCTCTCGGACCCCGGCAAGGCTAGAAGTCGCCATAATTTGCCAAATCCGTCAGTGAAGGGAACGTCGATCCCCCAACAACCAAGTCCCGACTGAAGGCAAAAGTCCAACCATTAAGGAGGAACACCGCCACCGCCAGGGCACCAGTTCCTCAGGGCCAGCGTCTGCGGGCAAAGTAGGGCTTCTCCGGCCCATATCCAAGCCGGGGAGCGGGTTACAGGTGGGAACCCATCGCTACCAACATAGAAACACTAGGTGCAGGTCAAAGGGACATCACCGTTACCTACTGGGAGAGCAAGTGCAGCCGTCCGTGGGAACCGTCTTTCCAGCCATGTGGTTTACCGTAAAACTGTGTCAACGTCTCAGGCTGAGTGAGTACCACAGTGCCGCAAGGCACAGCGCTGCCCCCGCGTCCCTGCGCCCACCAGGCCCTGCACCTTCCACACCATCACTGGGCCCCGGGATCACCAACCCCTACCCACGGAGGGGCAACACAACACCTGGCTGCTCCGCATCACCACTCCCGGGATACCCATATTGAGCAGCGGTGGTGCTAGAAATCACCACAACCGTGGGTGGCGTCACGGACAATAAACAATCCCCACACCCAACAACCCCCTTTCACTCACGGGCGAGGAGCGCCGCTAGAGTCCCCGGGATCCGGCCCACCGCTCGAGCCACCGAGCAGCAGCAGGCCGTAGCAGCCGCGGCAGCCGGACCCGAGCAGCAGTGGGAGAGCGCGGCGTCCCCTCCTCCGCCCGCGACAGCACGATGGTACTCACTCAGCCAGTAACGTACACGGAGTCTCTGGTAAAACAGACAGCTGGATGGACGGGTCCCACAGGCGGCTGCAGTGATCACTCCCGGTAGGTTGGCGGTGACTGTCTCACCCTGCACCTTTGTTGTGTTTTCGGCCCCGATGGCTTCCCATCGGTAGCCCGCTCCCCAGCGGTGTGTTTGCCAGAGGAGCCCCTTTTGCCCGCAGGCGCTGGCCCTGGGAACCCTAGCTGTGGCGGTAGCTGTATTTCCCTTCACGGTTGAGCGGTTGCCTTTAGTCGGGTCTTTACTGCTGGGAAACCCCGGAGGTTCCCGTCGCTGACGGATTTGACCGGTTTAACGGTGACTCCAAGCCTGGTCGGGGTCCGTAGGCCCTGCCGGGTGGTGCTGGCTTCTCTTCGCTCCCCGATCCGGTACCGGCGGGCCACCGCCCGTCCCCGGTCCTTACGGTTGTGCGTCAATCGGCCTCTCCTGCAGACGGTCACTACCGTCTGCCAACCTTGCTCTCAGGTGCCTGGGCCACGTACCCGGACACGGTCAGTCTGCTCCTCTACTAATACTTCCCTCCTTCCACTTCACTTTCCCTCCAGTTCTCAACTGCACCCTTTTCCCGCCTCCAGGACTGTGTACTCCTCGGTGGGCGGAGTCAACCGCCTGACTCCGCCCCACCTGGTGTGGATATCAGCCCCTGGAGAGAGGCAACAAGGATTTGTGTCTGACTTTGGTGTTCCTAACCGGGGTGTGGGGTGTGTTGTTGCAGTACCTGTGACGTCCTGGCTTGTCCAGGGCGCCACATTCCCCCTTGGTTAAACGCAGACCGTCCGCGGGCTGCCCGTCCATCACCGGTTTTATTTACTTAATTCTGTAGAAAAACATATAAAGCACAAGCATTTTTATAGAACTTCCCTTACGGGCGGCACTTCCTTAAACGTTACTAAACGGCAGTCAATTTTTATTAACGGTAACAGCTTCCGCTCTCCCCCCGCCCAAACAACCTGGCCCTGATGCTGCCCCTAAGAAGTGGGCTGCACCCCTTGCCCCAGTCCAGAACCAAATTGCCCGAGCGGGTACAGTCTCTTTCAGGGGACCCACGTCCATGGGGGACCCCTGACCCCCGGAGGATGGCCACCGGTCCAGGTGGTGGCCGGGCCCCAGCCTACTCCACTGCGGGCCCTTCCTCCAATCTGCCTCTCCGGAGGCGGTAACGGTATTAGCCAACATTTTTTTATTTACATGCCACTAGTTTGTGTTTGCCCTGCAAGTTCTCGGGCTTGTCCGTAAGCAGTTTCTTACGCAACGGTGCAGAAAGTCCCAACGGGGACTAGTTGCCGGCAACGGCCGGTTCAATCACGGTGCTAATCTGGTCACAGTTCGGTTGATTACTCTTTCTTATCATTCGGTTACACACTTAACGGTACTGGTGGTCCCAACAGGGACAACTTGCAGCGGGGAACCGCTGACTCACTTCAAATCCACGGTGTCGGCCGGAGGAGGGGGCTGGGCTGGTACTTGGGCCTCTTGGCTGCCCCTTAGCTTAGCGTCCAGGGCAAACCAGCCCCTCTCCCAGCAATGTCTAGTGTACTGGACCAAATCCCCTGGCATCAGGTTGTGGCCCGGGTGGTCCTCTGGCAAGTGGGCATTGACGTCCCGTCGGGCTATAAAGACTTCGGCCTCCAGGCCCGGCTCATATATGAATCCGTACCCCTGACGGACGTCAAATCTCCTCACCTGCCCCTCATGGATCGGGCCCCGTACTCGGAAGGTGGCCCTGCGGAGGCTCTCTTTTTCTCTAATAGTGCGGGCTACCAGCTCCGCCTTCCTCTTCTCCCTCTCCGCAATCTCCTGGCCCAGCGGTGTCGGCTTCCTGTCCCAGAAAGGGGCTGCTGCAAGCCCCTGCACACGGCTCGGGCCCCGCGAGACCTCCTTTACGCTGCCCGTCACTGGCATTCTGGGTGGAAGGTCCCGCGGTGTCATGGCCTGGGGTGCTGCCTCACAGCGGCGACCCGGCGCAGCCTCATCCGAGGCGTGGGGGATGGGCACAGGGATCCTCTCCCGCTTGACTTCCGTCTCCTCCGGCACAGGATGGGCTGCCTGGGCCGGTATGGGACTAGGCACATTCACTGCAGGTGCCTCCGGTGCGTTCCCGCTGACGGGCACGGTTTTCGGTAGCTTCCAAGGAAGCGGTTCAGGACGGTCACGGGCTTCTGCTGCAGGTCGGTCCGCCTGGGCGGACGGGCAGGGTACCGCTACCGGTTGGGCGGGTAGCGGGCCTAGTGGCGGGGCGGCAGCAACTAACACGGGTAGCGGGGGAGGCAGCAGGGTGAGCGGGTGCAGGCCGGGCCCCTCAGCCGCAACGGCCGATCCCTTGGGAATACAGTGGCGTGGGTCTCTTACCCGCTCCTCCAAAATCTTCCTCCACCTCGCGTCTCCGTATAGCCGCCACCACGTCCGCCTCCCACTCCTCCAGGAGGAGGTGCACACGGGCCTGCAGACGGCTGCTTAGCTGGACGGTCTGGACTTCCACCCACGCCACGGTACCAGGCACGGGCGCGGGAACGACGGTGTTGCTGGGCAGATTCAGCATCTTAGCAGCGGCCTCTTCCAGGAACCAAAAGATGGCCGCAGAGTCCTGGCGTCCCTGCTTTTATAGCCGCGATCTACATGCGGCCAGACGCCATCCGTGCCCCCTTGGTTTCTTTCCGGCACCTCCTCTTCAGGGGCTGAGCTTTGGCTTTCGCGCCTCCACTGCTCGGGAAGACGCTCGAGCGGGGACTTTTCGCGCCCAAGATGGCGGCTTCCGAAAATGTTTACACCTCCGGCGGGACACAAGGCGCACTTCTACCAGGCGGTAGAACGTTAAGATCCTGTTCATGACGCCAAGTTGTCGCGGGCGGGGAGGGCGCTGCGCTCACCACGCTCGGGTCCGGCGCTTCTGCTACTGCTGCTCGGTGGCTCGAGCGGTGGGCCGGATCTGGGGACTCGAGCGGCGCTCCTCGCCCGTGAATGAAAGGGGTGGTTTGTTTGTGTTTGGGATGTCGGTTTGTGACGCCACCCACGGTATGTGGTGAGGTTGGAACACCACCGCTGCTTGGTATGGGGATCCCGGGAGCGATGACAGGGAGCAGCTGGGATGATTCTCTCCCCTCCGTGGGTAGGGGGAATTTTGGTGGTCCCGGGGCCCGGTGATGTTGACTGGGAGGTGGATGGCGGGGTTTGGCGAGGTGCAGGGTCGCGGGGGGGCAGCGCAGTCTGCAGTCTCACTCAGCCAGTAACGTACACGGAGTCTCTGGTAAAACAGACGGCTGGATGGACGGGTCCCACAGGCGGCTGCGGTTTCACTCCCGGTAGGTTGGCGGTGACTGTCTCTCCCTGCACCTTTGTTGTGTTTTCAGCCCCAATGGCTTCCCACCGGTAGCCCGCTCCCCAGCGGTGTGTTTGCCAGAGGAGCCCCTTTTGCCCGCAGGCGCTGGCCCTGGAAACCCTAGCAGTGGCGGTAGCTGTATTTCCTTCATGGTTGAGCGGTTGCCTTCAGTCGGGTCTTTACTGCTGGGAAACCCCGGAGGTTCCCGTCGCTGACGGATTTGACCGATTTATCGGCGACTCCAAGCCTGGTCGGGGTACGTAGGCCCTGCCGGATGGTGCTGGCTTCTCTTCGCTCCCCGATCCGGTACCGGCGGGCCACCGCCCGTCCCCGGTCCTTACGGTTGTGCGTCAATCGGCCTCTCCTGCAGACGGTCACCACCGTCTGCCAACCTTGCTCTCAGGTGCCCCGCCCACGTACCCGGACACGGTCAGTCTGCTCCTCTACTACTACTTCCCTCCTTCCACTTCACTTTCCCTCCAGTTCTCAACTGCACCCTTTTCCCGCCTCCAGGACTGTGTACTCCTCGGTGGGTAGAGTCAACCGCCTGGCTCCGCCCCACCTGGTGTGGACATCAGCCCCTGGAGGGAGGCAACAAGGATTTGTGTCTGACTTTGGTGTTCCTAACCGGGGTGTGGGGTGTATTGTTGCAGTACCTGTGACATCCTGGCTTGTCCAGGGCGCCACACAAATATTTAGCAAATGATTAGTTATGCAGATTCTAGTCATGTCACTGCATTGTTACCGTTTTGCTTCTAAGAATTTTAATTATTATTATTTTGTTAGCATTTTGTAAATCCACCTTTTGGCTTTCTGCATTCCCTTAATTCTCCTGGACTTGCTCTCAATCAGATTCAAGCATGTGTCAATTGAAATCTGATCCCAGGACTCTTCTACATGTTCCAGATGTTGGTGCATACTGGTCGGCTCACTTGGGTACGTATACAGCTTTTTCTTCAACTCTACCCACCAGTGTTTGATTGGGTTGTGGTTTGAAACTGTGGGGGCCAATCCAGCACCTCTGCTTCATTGTCACTGAACCATTTCTCCACCAACCTTGACGTACTGTATGCCTTGGGTCGTTGTCCTGCTGGAACACTATGTCGTCCTTTTCGTACCCATAGTATTTGAGTGTACGAAGAAACTTGTCTTGTAGGATACTCACATATAGCTCAGCTATGAGACCACCATCGATCCTGGTGTCAACTATCCAGCACTTTAGGATGTGAAACATCCCCATATCATCAGGCTTCCTCCACCAAATTTTATAGTTCCTTCAATTTCTTTATCCGTTCGCCCCCTTTTCCTTGTTTCTTCCAAACCCATTTGCACCCATCAGAGCGATGACTTTCATCTCATCGCTCCAAACCACCCGTTTCTAATCTTGCATTGTCCACATTTCGTACTGTTTTGCAAACTCGAGTTGCCGCTTCTTATGATGATATTGAACTTGATGCTCCTTCATCTTTTTTTGGGCCACCATTCCAGACTTGTGTAATGTGTATCACATGGTGCTTCCATGGACGTCTGTGATTTCACTGTTACACTGCATACGAGCCACCACCACTGCCGGGTTTATCTCGCCAGAACTAATAGACCTTGTGATGAGACGACTTGTAGACTCCGATATTTTGCCTGGACGTCACCTCTTGGCTTTTAAATGGATCTGTGAATTTAATTTCGTATTCTTCCAGCTGTCATGGCCTCACATGATGCAGTTTGGCAATTTTCTTGGCTGAGAGACCGCTATGGATGAGCTGAATGATGCTGTTTCTCTTTTCTTGGGAAATCTTCTTCATGGCTGCTCCTCAATTTAAACCAGTGACCTTTCACTTGGGCATCAACCTAATAACACACTGAGCTATTAGGCAATGTGCGAACAGGTTGTAATTTGCAGAATACAGGAAGATTTCACTTTCCATAACCAGGAGCAAAACAGTAACAATGCAGTAACATGACAAGAATCTGCATTACTAATCATATGCTAAATAGCTGCAAGTCAAATTTATGTATGAGATAGCCAAGATTATTATTATTATTATTTATTATGATAGTCTATAAAATGAATGTAGTCTCATGCTTTGTAGTGGTGAGATATGGAGACTGAAAGTCAAAAGTTCAAAGACTTGTCATCTTTTTTTAGATCCCTGTAGTGGTGGCTGTAGACAGAACCTTATCATGTATCTCTGTAAACAGGGAGCTCTCCCTAATGGTGGCTGCAGACTTGATCTTATCATGTATCTCTGCTTTGTATACAGGGAACTCCCCTAGTGGTGGCTACAGACAGAATCTTATCATATATCTCTGTGTACAGGCAGCTCCCCCTAGTGGTGGCTGTAGACTTGATCTTATCATGTATCTCTGTGTGCAGGGAGCCAGGAGCAGAACAATCATGGTTGCAGGGAGGTGCAGGGGGCCCTCTGGCCCCAGCCCCTCTTTCAGCTGGATGTGCGTCTGAGGCTACACATCCAGCTGAATATATCGCAGTGCAGAGACCCGTTGGGTCCTTGTACTGCGATACAAGCTGCCTTCCAAACAGAAGCCAGCAGATTTCATCTGTGTTCCTGTGACTGAGGGTGGCACATGGCACATAGCAATGACATCATGCGTTGTTATAGCATGGATACCATTGGATGGCCACTGTGCGCTGCCTAAACACAGATGAACACTGTGGGGACATATATACCAGGATGGTGACATATATACCAGGATGGGACATTTTTACCAGAATGAGGTTATATATACACACCAGGATGTGGGCTAGAATGGGGAACATATATACTAGAATGGGGGACATATATATCAGGATGGGGGAGACTGATATGCCAGGATGAAGACATACTTACCAGGATTGGGGGCATATATATCAGGATGGGGGATATATTTACAAGGAAGGAGCCCGTGATGGGGGACATTCGAACAGGGTGGAAAGCATTATTACATAATGGGGGGGGAAACTCGTATGTCTTTATAGGATTTAGAATGCTAAATCTATACATACATATACATACATCTGACCAACATAGGGGGGCCCAGGTCCAAATTTTGCACCAGGGCCCATCAAATTCTCGTTACGCCACTGCAGGGAGCTCCCTTTACTGGTGGCTGCAGACAGAATCTTATCGTGTATCTCTGTGCACAGGGATCTCCCCCTAGTGGTAGCTGCAGGCAGAATCTGATCATGTATCTCTGTATACAGGGAGTTCCTCTTAGTGGTAGCTGCAGACAGAATCTTCTGTATCTCTGTGTACAGAGATATCCCCCTAGTGGTGGCTATAGACAGAATCTTATCTTGTATCTCTGTATACATAGAGCTGCCCATAGTGGTGACTCAGACAAAATCTTATCATGTATCTGTGTACAGGGAGCTCCCTCTAGTGGTGACTGGAGACAGAGTCTTATCATGTATCTCTGTGTACACGGATCTTCCCCTAGTGGTGGCTGCAGACAGAATCTTATCATGTATCTCTGTATACAGGTAGCTCCCCCTAGTTGTGACTTCAGACAGAATCTCATCATGTATCTTTGTGTAAATTGAGCTCCCCCTAGTGCTGGCTGCAGACAGAATCTTATCATGTATACACGGATCTTCCCATAGTGGTGGCCGCAGACAGAATCTGATCATGTATCTGTGTACAGGTAGCTCCCCCTAGTGATGGCTGCAGACAGAATCTTATCATGTATCTCTGTATACAGGGATCTTCCCCTAGTGGTGGCTGCAGACAGAATCTTATCATGTATCTCTGTGTACAGGTAGCTCCCCCTAGTGATGGCTGCAGACAGAATCTTATCATATATCTCTGTGTACAGGGAGCTCCCCCTAGTGATGGCTGCAGACAGAATCTTATCTTCACTCTGGCTCCCCACCTTGAGAAAGCTTGACCTCGCGAAACGCGCGTCGGATGGAGATCCTGGGCGCTTCGTAGGGACTTCACTGAGCTTTTCGGACAGCGTTTTGGCTTGCAGGACTTTGAGCACATTCTTTGAATATTTTATTGCACTAGCACTTTAGGTAAGAAATTGTTGATAAATACTTCATGTGCCCCTACAGCTCTTGGTCTATGTACTGCAATTGTACATTGACTTTTATACTTAGGTTATAACCTCACCACATTTTTCTCCACACCATCTGGAGGAAATTGTCGTGCTGCAACTCCTTTACCGTTTGATTCTGGTATTGCAGGCTACACTCCCACCATGGTTTTCCCCTTATTGCGCGGGGATCCCATGGTGGAATTTAGTGCTGCAACCCTTCTCACTGTCCCTGCTCTGTACTATCCTTATTTGCCTCTGTCTCGAGTTTATTTGGTGAACAGCCCCTATCTCTTAGAACCATTCATTTCATAATTGATACACTTCGGTTGGCTGTCCTTATTCTACCATACTCATACATTGGCATCCTGTCTCTCTTCCATTTTATGGTAGTGTACCACCACTTTTTACTTGTCCTGTGTTGTGTATGTCTCAATAAAAGTATTTTTATTTTTGCACTTTACTCTTGTCCTCCTGTGTATCACTGTTACTATGAGTAGTGCTGGCACCCTCTTTGCCCTAAATTGGCCGATTTGGTGCTTATAATAAGGGCTTCTATTATGAGAATTGTAGTGTCAGAATCTTATCATGTATCGCTGTATACACGGATCTTCCCCTAGTGGTGGCTGCAGACAGAATCTTATCATGTATCTCTGTATACAGGTAGCTCCCCCTAATGATGGCTGCAGACAGAATCTTATCATGTATCTCTGTGTACAGGTAGCTCCCCCTAGTGATGGCCGCAGACAGAATCTTATCATGTATCTATGAGTACAGGGAGCTCCCCCTAGTGGTGGCTGCAGACAGAATCTTATCATGTATCTCTGTGTACAAGGAGCTCCCCCTAGTGGTGGCTGCAGACAGAATCTTATCATGTAACTCTGTGTACAGGTAGCTCCCCCTAGTGATGGTCGCAGACAGAATCTTATCATGTATCTATGAGTACAGGGAGCTCCCCCTAGTGGTGGCTGCAGGCAGAGTCTTATCATATATCTCTGAGTACAGAGAGCTCCCCCTAGTGATGGCTGCAGACAGAATCTTATCATGTATCTTTGTATACAGGGAGCTCCCACTAGTTGTGGCTGCAGACAGAATCTTATGTATCTCTTTATTCAGGGAGAAATCCCTGCACTAGGGTTCCTCAACCTATTGCTGTCAGGGCATGATGGAAATTATCAAGGTGGACATACCAGTGGTGCAACCTCTGCAGCCACACGGCGGCTCAAGAAGTAATGTGGCCAACTTCCACCCCCCTAAGCAGCAGTCAGCTTCTGTCACAAAGATTTTTGGTCTGTAAGGGGCCCATATATTGTTCTTGCACAGGGGCCTATTTCTATAGGGGTCCGCTCCTGGGAATTGTGGTGGTGTAATAGCAGGAGAGCCCGTGGTTCGGGAGCTCCTACAGGTCCAGGTGTCCAGTGCTCCCCTTGCTCTCCTCACTATTCTGTGCTCGCTGCCCCCTCCTAGTGGCCTCTAATCCTGTATTCACTGATTATTTGTGTCCATTAGGGCTTGTATTCAGCTGTGGGAATATCACGGCTTTATGGGATGTATTTTATATTTGTAGCACGGGAAGCGGGATGAATTCATCCATTATAATGCGCTGTGCCAGAACGGGGACTGCGGGGGCTTGTCTGCTCTGATTAATTCTCTTCAATTTCTGTCAGGAGCTATAAACTGAAGAATCTCTTCATACCATTGTTCTCTTGGAAAAAGCAGGAGCCACCTAGTGGTCAGAGAATCATGTAAAAGACCATAACTGACAAACAAGTGGTCTCCAACTGGTTCATAACTGCAACCCCCAACATGTCTTAACAGTCTATATCAGGGGTCAGGAACCTTTTTGGCTAAGAGAGCCGTAAACGCCACATATTTTGAAATATAATTCCGCGAGAGCCGTACAATATGTTTAAAGGGCCATTGACAGATCAATCGCTCCAATGTTCACTTAGTACAGCAAGGAATGCTCCTCCCTGCTGTATAAAGCCACAACTGGACTGAAACAATGGTAATTAGCAGTAAAAAAATCAAATAAATAACTTACATTGTGAACTTGCGATGCATGACATCAGTCCAGCAGTCTGGCTTCTTCTTTTTCCTGCGCATGACTGGAAGCTGGCATTCTTCCCACCTGATGTTGAGAGAATGCCAGCTTTAAGGCATTCGCAGAAGAAAGAAGCTGGAATATTGGACATGTCACACAACGCATTGTCAGTTATGTCAATTATCTATTTTATTATTTTACAGCGAATTATTGTTTAGGTCCAGCGGTGGCTTAGTGCAGCAGAGAGGAACACTCCTTTGTGTACTAAGTGACCGCTGGAGCAATTGTATCTGTCAGTGGCCCAGACACCCTGCTTCCCATACAGCCTGCACCCCCCATATCACACACACACACTGCTCCCCATACAGCCTGCACCCCCATATCACACACACTACACCCCCATATCTCACACACCCTGCTTCCCATACAGCCTACACCCCCATATCTCTCACACCCTGCTTCCCATACAGCCTGCACCCCCCATATCACACACACACACACACACTGCTCCTCATACGGCCTGCACCCCCCATATCCCACACACACACACACACACACTGCTTCCCATACAGCCTGCACCCCCCAAATCTCACACACTACACCCCCATATCTCACACACCCTGCTTCCCATACAGCCTACACCCCCATATCTCTCACACCCTGCTTCCCATACAGCCTGCACCCCCCATATCACACACACACACACACACTGCTCCCCATACGGCCTGCACCCCCCATATCCCACACACACACACACTGCTTCCCATACAGCCTGCACCCCCCAGATCTCACACACTACACCCCCATATGTCACATACCCTGCTTCCCATACAGCCTGCACCCCCCATATCACACACAATACACCCCCATATCTCACACACCCTGCTCACATATCTCACCCTGCCTGTACCCCAACTTACCCCTCTCAAACACTCTGCACCCCTTCACATGCTTCTGTTGTAGTGGGTGGGCCTACCCCCTACTAGTACCAGCGTAGTTTACCCGGAATTGTAATTATTAAAAATGTTGATTTTTATTATTGTATGTTGTGTTAGGGCACCCCCTAGTGGCCGGGTGGGACGGCTGTTGCCACCGGGGAAGGAGGAGTCGGCTGGATGTCTAGGGAAGGTCTGTGTGTGTGGAGGGAGAAGGGATCCGGGACAGCAGTGTGTGACCATCGGTGGCAGTGTGTGAGCGGAACACCAGGGGACGCCGGAGCAACGGAGGGGAACGTAACCTCAAGGTCTGAATCCGCTGGTGTGGGTCCGGTGTGTGCTTGACCTAGGAGTGGGAGCCCAGGGCATATCCCCACCAGAGGGTGCGTTTGGGCAGGTTGTCCCCAGCTCCACAGAAAATTGCCGGATTCTGCTGACCGGATTGTTTTGTGCCAATAAATGTCATCTTTTATTATAACCAGCTTTTGCCTGAAGACTGTTTGTGCACCATCCGGTGAAGACGTCGTCACACACTGTCCCACCAAGCCAGTCCCCGACCTTGTAGTAGTGATGGAGCCAGGGGTAAGCCTTGAAGCAATGAAGGCCACGACTATAGAGCCAGGGGCTCCCCTGGCCCATCACTTCATGTGGCGTAGTCGGCAGGATGCGAATCCCCTGCCAGGGACCCAAGAAACTGGAGATCAAGTGGTGCCTGGGGCACAGGATCTCGACAACGGCAGAAGATTTCCAGTCCCCTGGTGGGAAGAAGACACGGTGCCCGTAGCGTTGGACCGGGCACCAGATGGCGGCAGGAGGGCCGTTATCTGTGAAGAGGAAGAAAAGGCGCGAAAAGTTGGCGCCAAAAGAAGAGCCTGGGGCTGGCCGGTGCCGAAGGACAGGTACAGAGTACTCCGCCCAAAGAGGGGAGGCGCCAGTCCCAGGGCATTGAGGAAGACATACAAAGTGGGCGGTGTTCGGAAGAAAAAGAAGTACCGCCGCGGAGGAGTCAAAATGATGCGTGAGGCTGGGGGAGGAATCTGTTTAAGAGCGGGAAACCAAGCCCCGCCTTCTCTCTTCTCAGTCTCAACTTTGACACCGCCGCCATTGTTAGGACAACGATCGGAGATGGAGACTTCAGGACAACCCGAAGAACTTACCACCACCATGGCTCTGGTCAGCCTAGGCCGGGGCCGTCCCAAGTTTGCTGCCGCAAGCGAGGCATCCCTAGCAGACCTTCCGACCGGGCCGGGAGGTTCCACGCGTCCCGAGAAGGTGACCTGGAAGACCACTTGGAATGCGAAGACCGGAGGTACGATTACGGAGGTCCGGGCAACGTATGCCACCCAGCCACCAGTGAGAGACCGGATTCCGGGGATCACGTATTCCCCTTGGGAGACACCACAGCCTGGCGCCACCGCCGCCACACCCTCTGTTCCATCTGGGGAGCCGGCCGAAGTGCCTGACGAGCGGCTGGAGGTAGATCACCTGGGCTTCATTTGGGATCCGGTAATCGTCCCGTCCTCCGTGCCGTACCCCAGAGCTCCGTCCCCGGTACCCGACCCTGTCCAAGAACGCCTGCTTGCCGAAACCATCGTCCGGGAAATGTTGTCCGGTCCCGGCGGTGAGGAGCTGGCCCTGCAATTCACCACCGGCATAGTGGTGAAGTTCAATCAGCAGGAGGGATACGGGTTCATCCGGGAAGCTAACACCGGGGACGACTACTTCTACAACCGGGTCCACCTGGATGTAGAGGGGCTGCCGAAACGTCTCCACACGCTCTATCCCGGGGAGAAGGTGCAATTCTTGCCCGATGCGGGTAGCCGTGGCCTGTTCGCGGTGGGGGTCATGCGGATGCCGACCGCCCGGGAAGCGGCCCAGTGGCAGCAAGAGCTGGAGTGGGAGGAGCAACAGGAACGGCGCCGGAGCCACCCAAAACCGGTACCGGCCGTGGCCTCCCATTCCAGGCGCCCCTTGGCAGCTGCACCGGAAGTACCATCTGGCCCGACCGCTGACCCAGAGAGAGTCCCCTCGGTGGTAGCGGTGAATCAGAGTGTGACCAACAGACCGGTCATCGTCCTAGATGTGCCGCAACCTGCGCTACAACCACCCCGAGGAGCGACGCCATCACCCCCGCCGGGAGCTGAAGCAGCTGTGCCAGCAGAGCCACCTTTTGCCCCCGTGTCATTCCGGAGAATACGCCGCCAACCGGGGCAGTCTCTGGGTGCCTACATACAGGCACAGGCGGAAGAGTGGAAGCGGTCCTGGCCTCCGGAATAGATCTCTGCAGATATCCTGGTTGAAGACCGGTATTGTTCCTAGACCGGCAGAAGTTGAAGTTCCAGAAAGTTAAAAAGTTTTATTTGCCGTCTGCGCATCACCCAGAGACCGGGAGCGCTGTTGCGCCTCCGGGCGCCATCTAAGACCGGGAGCGCTGTTGAGCCTCCGGGCGCCATCTAAGACCGGGAGCGCTGCTGAGCCTCCGGGCGCCATCTAAGACCGGGAGCGCTGCTGAGCCTTCGGGCGCCATCTAAGACCGGGAGCGCTGTTGAGCCTCCGGGCGCCATCTAAAGACCGGGAGCACTGCTGAGCTGCCGCGCCCTGGACTGGCGTCTCTTTGGTGGACGGGCCGCAGGTGATGGACTGGACTGGAGTTTGTCACCATGATGTTTATGTTTTTACAGTTAAATGTTTTAAACAGAGCCTTGCCGGGAGGCTCGGATTTTAAGAGGGGAGGCATGTAGTGGGTGGGCCTACCCCCTACTAGTACCAGCGTAGTTTACCCGGAATTGTAATTATTAAAAATGTTGATTTTTATTATTGTATGTTGTGTTAGGGCACCCCCTAGTGGCCGGGTGGGACGGCTGTTGCCACTGGGGAAGGAGGAGTTGGCTGGATGTCTAGGGAAGGTCTGTGTGTGTGGAGGGAGAAGGGATCCGGGACAGCAGTGTGTGACCATCGGTGGCAGTGTGTGAGCGGAACACCAGGGGATGCCGGAGCAACGGAGGGGAACGTAACCTCAAGGTCTGAATCCGCTGGTGTGGGTCCGGTGTGTGCTTGACCTAGGAGTGGGAGCCCGGAGAAGCGGAGTACCCAGGGCATATCCCCACCAGAGGGTGCGTTTTGGCAGGTTGTCCCCAGCTCCACAGAAAATTGCCGGATTCTGCTGACCGGATTGTTTTGTGCCAATAAATGTCATCTTTTATTATAACCAGCTTTTGCCTGAAGACTGTTTGTGCACCATCCGGTGAAGACGTCGTCACACACTGTCCCACCAAGCCAGTCCCCGACCTTGTAGTAGTGATGGAGCCAGGGGTAAGCCTTGAAGCAATGAAGGCCACGACTACAGAGCCAGGGGCTCCCCTGGCCCATCACTTCACTGTCACAGTCTGCAGCCCTCATATGCCCCTCACCCTGCAGCCCCCTCACCCTCATGTCCCCTCTTTTCTTATTACCAGTCATCATGTGTCCAAATCTCCTTCAGGATTCAGTTCTCTTGCTTTCTGCCCGGCATCCTGTGTCTCCTCCCACACAGTCACATGGGCGTGACATCATCGCAGGTCCTGCAGGATGGAGATTCCGTCTGCTGTGCAGGTCAGGACTAGCACTCCTGCAGCTCAGACATGGCTGGTGGCCTCTCCAGGTCAGGGGCCCCTCTACTGACACTGGGCTCCCCTGACTCACAGTTCGGCCACTACACAGCAGCACTACACATAGACGCAGAGCGGCTGCCGGGCCCCTATGTGTACTAGTGCCGCTGTGTAGTGGCCGGCCTGTGAGTCAGGGGAGCCCAGTGTCAGTAGAGGGGCGGCTCACTTCTCGTTCCCCCGCTGATCCGGTCTCCTCGGCGCATCGTCCATTGCTGTCGCTTGCTGACCTTTCAGCAGGCGCGCAGTGATGACGTCACCGCGCTCGCTGCAGAGCTGTCAGAAGAACGCCGACAGTCACAGTGGGGAGAATGATAAGAGAGAGAGCGCGCCGCTCACTCTCTCATCATTGCTCTCAATTGTATCGGCACCTGCGATGCCGATGCAATTGAAAGCTCGATCCTCGGCGGGGAGCGGTGACAGCGCGGCCACCGGGCCCCCCTGAGTAGCGGTGCGCCACTCCTGCCACCGCGAGTGGGCCCCCCCGGCAGCTGACCGGGTTTGCCGGGTGCTGGCGCCGGCCCTGATCCTTCCCATAGACAGGTAGGAGCCCTGTCTGCGAGCCAGATACGGCCATCAAAAGAGCCATATCTGGCTAGCGAGCCATAGGTTCCCGACCCCTGGTCTATAGGGACCTAATACTCCTCACAGCTTAGGGTTTGCTACCAATTTACAGAAAAATAGAAACCATTTTACCAATCAGGACGGCCATCTTTATGCCTGTGGGACTAAAGCGAACACCAGGAGTGATGACATCCACTCCTACTACAGGATATCGCACCGTACACCCAGTGACTCCACCACACCCTCTGTCCTTGGCACTTCTCACTGCTGTGTCCCCGGTGTTGCCAAAACCATCGTTACAGGACATCTCCAGGGATCAGGATCTAACGATGTTGACCATTAAACACAATGTTTAATTGATGGCTCCTTAATTCAGGCTGATCAGGAATGAACCAGACGACCCTTCGTATGACCGGATGATGGGAGTAAATGAAGCCGTATCATGCCCCTCTGTGATCTGGCCTGTGTTTTAACATTTTCAAGATTTCTGCTTGCTGCTGTGAGTAAATGAAAATATTCTTACTATAACCCTGTCCTGATCACATCCTACTAACACAGCTGGAGGTCCGTTACAGTGTATCAGGAGAAGCTGTGGACAAAATTGGGAGGGATGTTCCGATTCACTGTCAGCAAGGAGAGATCTTGGAAGTGGTGGGAAAAGGAACTGAAACATGAAATCTATGAGATACAAGTGCTTTTCAGTAAATTAGAATATCCTCAAAAAGTTAATTTAGTTCAGTAATTCAATACAAAAAGTGAAACGCATATATTATATAGAGTCATTACACACAGAGAGTTCTATTCCTATATATTATATAGAGTCATTACACACAGAGGGATCTATTCCTATATATTATATAGAGTCATTACACACAGAGAGATCTATTTCTATAAATTATATAGAGTCATTACACACAGAGGGATCTAT
Organism: Anomaloglossus baeobatrachus; assembly: GCF_048569485.1. NCBI lineage: Eukaryota > Metazoa > Chordata > Amphibia > Anura > Aromobatidae > Anomaloglossus > Anomaloglossus baeobatrachus. The sequence continues at coordinate 395,814,405 of NC_134356.1, forward strand.
TCCTATATATTAAATATAGAGTCATTACACACAGAGGGATCTATTCCTATATATTATATAGAGTCATTACACACAGAGGGATCTATTCCTATATATTATATAGAGTCATTACACACAGAGAGATCTATTTCTATAAATTATATAGACTCATTACACACAGAGGGATCTATTCCTATATATTAAATATAGAGTCATTACACACAGAGGGATCTATTTCAAGTGTTTATTTCTGTTAATATTGATGATTATGGCTTACAGCCAATGAAAACCCAAAAGTCATTATCTCAGAAAATTAGAATAATTACCACAAAACATCAGCAAAGGCTTCCTAAGCATTTACAATGGTCCCTTAGACTGGTTCAGTAGGCTACACAATCATGGGGAAAACTGCTGACTTGACAGATGTCCAGAAGGCGGTCATTGACACACTCCACAAGGAGGGTAAGCCACAAAAGGTCATTGCTAAAGAAGCTGGCTCTTCACATAGTGCTGTATCAAAGCATAATAATGGAAAGTTGAGCGGAAGGAAAAAGTGTGGTAGAAAAAGGTGCACAAGCAACCGGGATATAACCGCAGCCTTGATAGGATTGTTAAGAAAAGGCCATTCAAAATTTGGGGAGATTCACAGGAGTGGACGCTGCTGGAGTCAATGCTTCAAGAGCCACCACACACAGACGTATCCAGGACATGGGCTACAAGTGTCACATTCCTTGTGTCCAGCCACTCATGACCAATAGACAACACCAGGAGCGTCTTATCTGGGCCAAGGAGAAAAAGAAGTGGACTGTTCTCAGTGTCCAAGGTGTTGTTTTCAGATGAAAGTAAATTTTGCATTTCAATTGGAAATCGCGGTCCCAGAGTCTGGAGGAAGAGTGGAGAGGCCACAACCCAAGCTGCTGAGGTCTAGTGTGAAGCCTCCACAATCAGTGATGGTTTGGGGAGCCATGTCATCTGCTGGTGCAGCTCCACTGTGTTTTATCAAGACCAAACTCAGCGCAGCCGTCTACCAGGAAATGTTTAGAGCACTTCATGCTTTCCTCTGCTGACAAGCTTTTTGGAGATGGAAATTTCATTTTCCAGCAGGACTTGGCCCCTGTCCACACTGCAAAAGGTACCGATACCTGGTTTACTAACCACAGTATCACTGTGCTTGATTGGCCAGAAAACTTGTCTGACCTAAACCCCATAGAAAATCTATAAGGTATTTTCAAGAGGAAGATGAAAGACACCAGACCCAACAATACAGATGAGCTGAAGGCTGTTATCAAAGCAACCTGCGCCTCCATAACACCTCAGCAGTGCACAGGCTGATCGCCTCCATGCCACACTGCAAGGATGCAGTAATTCATGCAAAAGGAGCCACAGCCAAGTATTGAGGCATTTACTGTACAGACTTTTCTGAGTGTAAAATCATTTTTTTAGTTGGTCTTATATAATATTCTAATTTTCTGAGATAATGACTTTTGGGTTTTCATTGGCTGTAAGCCATAATCGTCAACATTAGCAGAAATAAACAGGTGAAATAGATCCCTCTGTGTGTAATGACTCTATATAATATATAGGAATAGATCCCTCTGTGTGTAATGACTCTATATAATATATAGGAATAGATCCCTCTGTGTGTAATGACTCTATATAATATATAGGAATAGATCCCTCTGTGTGTAATGACTCTATATAATATATAGGAATAGATCCCTCTGTGTGTAATGTCTCTATATAATATATAGGAATAGATCACTCTGTGTGTAATGACTATATAATATATAGGAATAGATCCCGCTGTGTGTAATGACTCTATATAATATATAGGAATAGATCCCTCTGTGTGTAATGACTCTATATAATATATGCCTTTTACTTTTTGTATTGAATTTCTGAAATAAATTAACTTTTTGAGGATATTCTAATTTATTGAGATGCACTTGTATATTCCAGCACTTGAGATGAGATTCAGAAAATTGCTGAAATAACTGCAATAAAAATGACTGATGCAAATTCACCGACAATTGGCAGAAAACCCAGCAGTATCGTCCCTGCCTTGTCCTGCGCCCGCATTATATACATGCACTGGAGCTGAAGAGCTGACTATGAGTGCTGCGTCACAGTGTGTCAGCGAACACCCTCACGTGAAATTCATTTGGAAGGAAGGGGTTAAATAAACCGCAGCTGTGAAACACTCCGAGTGTCCGCAGTAATCCACTTCTGTGAAACCACTTCATTTCAGAAAGCCTCTTATCGGCCCAGTAAAGCCAAGCGGCCCGTAATCCTGAGATTACAGCGCAACGAGGCACCAGAGAGAGCAGTCCTGTGTAAATAAGCAGAGTGAACAGTCCTGTGTAAAAATGAGAGCAATGAGTCATGTGTGCAGTCCTATGTAACTAAAGAGAGCAAGTATTCCTGTGTAATAATGAGCAAGCAGCCCTGTGCAAATAAGCAGAGTGAGCAGTTCTGTGTAAAAATGATAGCGAGCAGTCATGTGCGCAGTCCTATGTAACCAAAGAGAGCAAGTATTCCTGAGTAAATAATGAGCAAGCAGTCCTGTGCAAATAAGCAGAGTGAGCAGTCTTCTGTAAAAATGATAGCGAGCAGTCATGTGCGCAGTCCTATGTAACCAAAGAGAGCAAGTATTCCTGAGTAAATAATGAGCAAGCAGTCCTGTGCAAATAATGAGAGCAAGCAGTCCTGTGTAAATAAGCAGAGTGAGCAGTCCTGTGTAAAAATTGAGAGCGAGGAGTCATGTGCGCTGTCCTATGTAACTAATGCAAGCAAGTACTCCTGTCCTGTGTAAATAATGAGCAAGCTGTCCTGTGCAAATACTAAAAGCAAGCAGTCCTGTGTAAATAAATTACAGCGAACAGTAATGTGCAACATTCTATGTAACTAATGAAAGCAAATAGTCCTGTGTGCAGTCCTATTTAACTAATGACAGTAAGCAGTCCTGTGTAAATAATGAGATCAAGAAGTTGTGTGTGCAGTCCTATGTAAAATGAGTTAGCAGTCATGTGCAAATAATGAGAGAGCAAAAGCATTGTCATGTAACTAATGAGCAATCAGTCCTATGTAACTACCTAATTAGCAGACCTATGTAAGTAATGAAAGCAAGCAGTCAAGTGTGCAGTTCTAAGCAACTAACTGAAAGCTGTCCTGTGTGCAGTCCTGAGCAAAAAAAAATAGAGCAATAGCAATCCCATGTAAATAATAAGAGCATGCAGTCCTGTGTAAATAATGAGAGAGAGAACAGTCCTTTGCAAATAACGTGAGTGAGCAGTCCTGTGTGCAGCCCTATCTAAGTAAAGTGCATGAGCAGTCCTATTTAACTAAGAAGCTAGCAATCCTATGTGCAGTCCTATGTAAGTATTGAGAGATAGCAGTGGTGTATGCAGTCCTATGTAACTAATTAAAACAAACATTCCTACATAAATAACAAACAGTAAATTATGCAGCTTTATGTAAAGAACAAGCATGATCACTCCTCTGTGCAGTCCTATGTAACTAATGAGCGTGAGCAGTCCTGCATGCAGCCCTATGTAAATAATAAAAGCGAACAGTCCTATGTAACTGAGAGCGAGCAGTCATATGTGCAATCCTGTGTAAATAATGAAAGCAAATAATGAGAGATGTGTATTCTTGTGGATAGTTCTATGGAAATTAGGATGAGCAGTTGTGTATGCAGTCCTATGTAAATAATCCTTATATCATGAGAGCTTCCATTGTTTGCTGTCGGTGAATGGAAACGTCCTTGTTCACACGCAGAAGCAGAAAACCTGTTCTGCCTTCTGTCACCCATTAGGGAAATGATGGCCCTCGACGGGGTGGAGATTGGCATGAGGAGTGTCCCCTGTCCAGGCCTCGGGGATCAGTCAGTTCCTCTCTGCTTAGTAAACATGTCTGCACAATACAGGAGCCTAAACGTTCATTATCTGCGGGTGATGGCGGGCGTTCCCTGCTGCGGTTCAGAGAGGTCGGGAGGAATGGACGTTCATCGAACATGTGAAGAACAACCCCAACATTGGGGGAATCTCGAGGCCCCATCTGTGAGGAGGGCCTGAGCTTAAGGCTAATCCCATAGGCCACAGTGTGGACGCATCCCGGGGCTCGGAATACGTGTCACTGTGAAAGGAAGGTCCCAATTTCAGAATAAACTTAAGTTCTCCTTCACAATTTTATGGGTGTTTGTTACAGTGTGTCGGTGCAGGGAAGTGATGTGGGCCAGTATTTCACGACACGACATATCTGTGCTGCACTGTGGGCCAGAATAGGAGAAGCCATTGTCAGCCAGCGGACGTACAGAATGATTTGTGGTAATAGCGTCACATATAAGTAAGGCAGGACGGATAGTGTAAGGGTTAATAGTTGCTGTGCTGCCGTGGTTACTTCGCCGTTCTCGTGTTTACCTTGGTGGTGTTATCACAACTCTATAAATATGACTCGTGTCTATACGTCGAGCCCCCGCCACACCCCGCGGTCACTCACAGTCACACGGCAGCGCACACCCCTGCAGCGCGTGCTGCCATTGGCTTCCAGCTCGCTGGCCCTGACCTGAGGAGGCATCTAACATCACCTTTCCCACCATGCCTCAGCGTCCGAAGAGGGCTCTGTGTGCAGTGGGGCAGTAGGCCAGAGACAAGAAACGCTAAATATCTTATGTACTTGTAACGGGGTGCCAGAGGCGCCTCCGGGGTTGTAGTCGTGGCACTTGCTATCAGGCTTACCCCTGGCTCCGCCATCACTTTGGGGACAGGAGATGTCATGGTGGGGCAGAGTGTGGTGGTGCAGATGTCGTCCGACGTGTAAACACTCTCCAGGCATGCTTTGGTGCAAATAAAAGACATTCTTTATTTTCCAAAATAAACCGGCAGTTGCAGTTGACATGCACGTTCTTCCTTAGCTGGGGAAAGCCTGCCCTGACGTCCTCTCCAGTGGGGATGTGCCCGGCTAATCTACTTCACCTGGCTCCCACTATATGGCTACCCACAAACCGGACCCACACCAGTCTGCTTCGCTCCTGAGACTCCATCCTCTCCTGTTCTCTCCGGCTTCCCACTTCTTCCAGCTCCCACACTCTGCCCCGGCTCTGCTCTCTTTCTCCTGTCCCGGACACAACTGCCTTCCAGAACTCACACTCCTCTACACAACACTTCACCTCCCTCCCCTTGCTTCTGCCGGCTCCTCCTCTCCACTGTGGCGACAGCCGTCCCACCCGGCCACTAGGGGGACCCACTACAACAATACAATAATAATAAAAACATTTTTATTAATAACAGTATTCCGGGTAAACTATGCTTCCTTTGTAAGGGGTCTGCCCACCCCTTACATACCTCCCCTCTTAAAGCCTGAGCCTCCCGGCAAGGCATACATCTAAAACTACACATGAAAGAAACAACATCATCTCCATAGAACTGCCAGCAAAGTCACCTTTGTGCAACCGCAAGGGGCGCACCAGTCCAGCGCCCGGAGTTCCTCCTGGAAGCTCCCGGTCTTAGTCGTGCCCGGAGGCCGTTGGCAAGCACTCCCGGTCTTAGTGGAGTTTCTGCCCGGAGGCTTTTGCAGCACTCCCGGTCTTAGATGTTAAACAGCCGGAACACAACTCGAGAAACAAAACTTCTTCTTCTTACCGACGCGGAGGAGCCCCTGGCTCAGTCCAGCAGCAGGCTCTCTCCGGGCTTAACACTTGAACGGTGATTAACAGTAAACTTTTGCCGGTCTTCAAAACAACGCCGGTCTTCAAACAAGCCGATCAGGGCACTTCACTCCGGGTGCAGAACTCGTTTCCATTCGGCTCGTTGAGCCCTCACATAGTCCGACAGGGACTGCCCGGGCAGCCGTCGCAACCTCTGGAAAGGCTCGTACCCGCCGGTGGGCTCCAGTGTCTTGGTCTCCTCATCCCCCGATGGGGGTGACGGGGTCGCTGCACGCGGCGGCGGAGGTATGTCCATGACTATCACCGGATGCGTGGTGATGTTCTGACTAATAGCCAGCACCACCGGGGTTCCCTTCTCCGGGTCAGCGGTCGGTCCGGGCTTCACTTCAGGAGTTACGGCCAAGGTGCGTTTCGGGTGGGGGATTTCAGCGAACACCGGTCTTGGCTGCGACTGCCGCCGGTACTGGCATTCCTCCCACTCCAGCTCTTGTTGCCATTGAGCCACCTCCTGTGAGGTAGGCATCCGAGTTACACCAACTGCGAAGAGGCTTCGGCAGCCCACCTCTCGCATAAACCGGACCTTTTCCCCCGGATACAACGTGTGCAGGCGCTGGGGTAGGCCTTCAACGTCCAAGTGTACTCTATTATAAAAATAGTCATCGCCGGTCTCTTCGTCTTTAATGAAGCCGTAACCCTCCTTTTGGTTGAATTTCACCACAACTCCGGTGGAGCACTGTTGCTCAAACTCCTCACTCCGGGAACCGGCCATCATCTCCCGGGCCACGGTCTCGGCAAGGAGTCGCTCCTGCACCGGGTCCGGTTCTGGGGACGGGGACTTCCGTGGAGGTAGGGGTGACGGCTGTATTGGGTCCCAGAAAAACCCCAGCTGTCTCTTTCCAGCTTCCGGGCGTGTAGATCTTCCAGAGCTTGCACTGAAACAGGTGTCGACGGTCCCACCGCGACGGGCGGGGGTGTCTCCCGGTCTGGGTATGGGTATGGGATTCCCAGGGGCCGATTCCCCGACGGCAGCCGAGCGGTATACGTCGCCCGGACCTCAGTCGTGGTCTCTCCGGTCACGGCGTCCCACGTTGTCACCCAGGTCACTTTGGTCGGGCGCTCTTGCCCTCCTGGTACAGCCGGTATGTCGCTAGCAAGTGCTTCCGCAGCTGCAGCCTGCTTAGGACGTCCACAGCCCAGGTTAGTGGCTGCCAGCGCGGCCACCACATCTTGCTGCTGTCTGGAATTCTCCATCTCATTAGCACTCGGCAACTCCGGTAATGGCGGCGAGGTCAGTGGAGATGCTGGAGGAAGTGGAGGCGGGCCTATTTTTCCCGCTCTTGGGTATACTCCACCCCCAGTCTCACACATCAGGTCGACTCCTCCGCGGCGGTTCTTCTTTTTCTCTGGAACACCGCCCACTTCACATATCTTCATCCGTGCCCTGGGACCGGCACCTCCCCTCTTTGGGCGGAGTACTCCGAACTTCTTTTTCGGCACCGGCCAGCCCCAGGCTCTTTTCTTGGCGCCAACTTTTCGCGCGCTTTCTTCGTCCTTACAGACGACGGCCATCTTACCGCCATCTTGTGCCCGGTCCAACGCTGCAGGCACTGCTTTTTCTTCCCACCATGGGATCGGAAATCTTCTCCAATAGTCCGGATCCTGGGCCCTAGGCACAACTTGATCTCCATCTTCCTGTGGGACCCTTTGCATACAATCCGGATCCTGCCGACTACGCCACATGTAACGGGGTGCCAGAGGCGCCTCCGGGGTTGTAGTCGTGGCACTTGCTATCAGGCTTACCCCTGGCTCCGCCGTCACTTTGGGGACAGGAGATGTCATGGTGGGGCAGAGTGTGGTGCAGATGTCGTCCGACGTATAAATACTCTCCAGGCATGCTTTGGTGCAAATAAAAGACATTCTTTATTTTCCAAAATAAACCGGCAGTTGCAGTTGACATGCACGTTCTTCCTTAGCTGGGGAAAGCCTGCCCTGACGTCCTCTCCAGTGGGGATGTGCCCGGCTAATCTACTTCACCTGGCTCCCACTATATGGCTACCCACAAACCGGACCCACACCAGTCTGCTTCGCTCCTGAGACTCCGTCCTCTCCTGTTCTTTCACTTGAGCCACCGAGCAGCAGCAGCACCGCCGGACCCGAGCGTTAGCGAGCGCAGTGCCCCCGCCGCCCACGACAACTTGGCGTCACGAACAGGATTGAACCCATCTACTTACCAGTAGAAGTGCGCCTTGTGGTCTCCGCCGGCGGCATCCGGCCGAAAAATTCTTTGGCGCGAAGATTTCCCGCTCGAGCGTCTTCTCCGAGCAGGGAAGGCGCGAAAGTGAAGCCTCGCCCCCAACAATCGGAAGTGCTAAAGAGAACCAAGGGGGGACGGGAAAAAGATGTCTGCGCCCAATGGAGCCGTCGGAGGAGTGGCGGTCGCAGCAGCGCCCGTAGATGGAAACGGGATAGCCCATGCTCCGGCCGCAAGAGCGGGGGAGGCCACGAGCCCAGCGGTCGCCCAGGTGATGCCGTTCTCCCTGTCCTATGTGCCCGGTGCTACCTGGCTACCGCAGTACGATGGGAAGCCTGATGCTTTGCAGGTGTTCCGGAAAAAGATTAGCCCGGTCCTCGATTTATATCCCTTGACTGATAGGCAACGGGCAGCGGTAGTGCTAGGGCAGCTAACCGGCGCAGCTGAGCAGGAGACAGAAACCTGGACCGACGCGGACCGGGCCTCAGTGAATACCATTTTCGAGAAGCTACAAATCGCTTTTGAGACCCGCACGGAAGCGGAGCTGCGGATGCAGTTTTATCAGTGTCGACAGCGGCCTGCGGACAATATAAGAGACTATGCCTTGCGTCTGCAAACAGCTCTCCGTACGCTGAAGCGGGTGGACACTATTAATGATGCGGATAGCAATAAGATGCTAGTGGAACAATTCCTGCAAGGGCTGGGGTCTGCGGAAGACCGCAAGCAGCTACGGCTGTGGGCCCTATAACACCCCAATCTGGACTTTACAGTATTGAAAGAGCGGGCCATCAAGGCCCTGAAGGCCCCAACGCCAGACGCTCCAGAGGTGGCCTCATGGCCGGCTGAGACCGCTCCTATCACGGTGGCACCTCCTCTCCCGGCCCTACCGGCCCCTGCAGCGCCCGTCGGGATGATGGAGGAGCTAGCTGCCCAGATCCGCCGCATGGATGGAGACCTAGCCAAGATCCTCGCTGCATTCCAGCTTCCGACGAGAGTCAAGCCCCCAGGAGGGATCCAGCTCGCCGATAGCCCGGAGGACGTCCCCTGGATGCAGCGGAGAAGGACCAATGACTCACGGTATGGGCCTCCTATTTGTTACAGGTGCAGCAAGCCTGGCCACTACTCTAGGCGGTGCCCGTTAAACGAGCAACCCCTGGGGCCAAGGGCCAATCCTCAGGAGTAGACACCAACGGCCGCCCCGATTGGCGAGATCGGTACGTTGGAGCTCGCCCCATCATCCCTCTGGCAGTGGACGGCATCCCGCTCATGGCCCTCTTGGACACAGGATCACAGGTAACCACTATACCATATACACTGTACCAGCAGTATTGGGGTACGGACAAACTTGCCCCTTCTGATGATAGCCTGACCCTTGTCGCAGCCAACGGACTCCCTCTAACCCAGGTGGGATACAAACAAGTGACCCTGACCGTGGGACGTACGGAGTTAAAGAATCAAGGGATGATTGTGGTGATGAATTAACCCAGTGATCATAACCCAAAAGTAATCCTAGGGACCAATGTGATGGAGCATTGTATGAGTGAGGTGCTGAGTCTGTTGCAGCAGTTAGCTGCCACAGCAGGAGGAGGCCGACAAACGGCTGTGCAGCGTGAGATACGGGACCTTCTGTATCGGCAGCAAGTGAACTCAACTGGTGGAGAGATTGGTGGAGTAAGGGTGATGGATGTGGCCCCCTTGGCAGTGCCACCCCGAAGTGAGATGATGATTTGGTGCAGGGCAGTAGTAGGCTCCCAGGAGCGCGACTACCCGGCGATGGTGGAACCCACGCCTTCTGAACACTGGCCCACGGTGATGGCAGCCAGAGGGGTGGTTGACGGTAAAAAGGGGAGAGTGCCTGTAAGAGTGCTGAATTGTGGAGAAGAGGAAGTCAGGCTCCCCCGTTACGCTACCCTTGCCAAGTTGCTCACCCTAGACCCTCACACCATTCACGAAGCCGTCCCTCCTACCTCAGCATCCCCTGCCAGTAACCATACACCCCCTGAACAGTCAGAGGAGTGGTGCCAGGAACTACACGTAGGCACTGACGCCACTCTCATGCATCAAAAAGAGCAGGTATACAGGGTGGTGCAAGAGTATGAACAGGTTTTCAGCAAACACCCTTTAGATTTCGGGAGGATTAAGGGGGTTCAACACCATATCCCTACAGGCCTACATCCACCCATCAAAGAGAGGTATAGGCCCATTCCGCCAGCACACTATCAATGCACCAAAGACATGTTGAGGAACATGAAGGAGGCAGGGGTCATTCGGGATAGTTGTAGTCCCTGGGTAGCCCCACTGGTGCTGGTAAAGAAGAAGGACGGCACGATGAGAATCTGTGTGGATTACCGGAATATCAACCAGATCACACATAAAGATGCCTATCCTCTCCCCCGTATCGAAGAGTCGCTAGCTGCGCTGAGAACTGCTAACTTCTTCTCTACCCTGGACCTTACTAGCGGGTACTGGCAGGTAGCGGTCGCACCAGAGGACCGTGAGAAGACTGCATTCGCTACTCTTATGGGACTTTGCAAGTTTAACAGCATGCCGTTCGGGCTCTGCAATGCCCCTGGAACCTTCCAACGGCTCATGGAGTGTTGCCTGGGACATCTCAATTTCGAGACGGTCCTACTGTACCTGGACGATGTGATTGTATATTCCCAGACGTACGAGGCCCACCTGGAACATCTGGCTGAAGTGTTCGCGTCCCTAGCCAAATATGGGATGAAACTGAAGCCCTCTAAGTCCCACCTACTGAAACCCAGGGTGCAGTACCTCGGACATGTGGTGGGCGCGGAAGGCGTCGCCCCAGATCCCGAAAAGGTCTCTGCCATTCAGGACTGGCCAAGGCCGACCACGGTGAGAGAGGTGAGACAGTTCCTGGCCCTGGTGGGCTACTATCACCGTTTCATTAAGGGATACATGAAGATGGCTGCACCTATGCAAGACCTCTTCGTGGGACAGGCCAAGGGCGGCAGAGCCCCAGGACCCCCGTTGGTGTGGGAAGAGAAGCATGAAGAATCCTTCCGTCGGCTGAAGACGGCCTTGACCGGGGAAAAAATCCTGGCGTACCCCGACTACAGCCTCCCATTCATCCTCTACACCGATGCCAGTAATGTAGGCTTGGGAGCAGTCCTGTCCAAGGTCCAGAACGGAAGGGAGAAGGTGATCGCCTACGCCAGCAGAAAACTCCGGCCCACATAAAGGAACCCTGAGAATTACAGCTCCTTCAAGCTTGAGTTCCTAATGCTGGTGTGGGCCATTACCGAGCGGTTCCGCCATTACCTCGCAGCAGCAAAGTTCACCGCCTATACGGACAATAATCCGTTAACCCATCTGGACACGGCTAAGCTGGGCGTGTTGGAGCAGCGGTGGGTTGCCCGGCTATCTAACTATGACTTTACTATCAAGTACCGAGCCGGCCGCCAGAACACCAACGCGGACGCGCTATCTCGAATGCCCCACTTGCCGGATGAGGGGACAGAAGACGATGACCTCGAAGAAATTGAGTTGCCCGCGTTCCACCGGCCACCAGTCAAGAAGTTGCATGTCACGCAGCAGCAGGTGAGCTTGGACGCGCTACCCAGTCAGGGATGGCGAGAAGCCCAAGACCAAGCGCCTGCCGTCCAGTTGGTCAAGACCATGATTGAACAAGGCTCTGCTGGAATGGACCCTGCCGCTCCTCCCGAGGCCCAACGGCTGTGGAAGGAATGAGCCCGGCTGCACTTGTCCTAGGGGAAGCTGTATCGGGAACTGATCAACCCGAAGACTCATGAGAATGTTCGCCAGCTGGTGGTTCCTCAGGCTAACGTGCCCGCAGTTCTCCAAGCTTACCATGACGGTGCCGGGCACTTTGGGTGGAAGAAGCTGGAGATGCTGTTGAGAGAGCGGTTCTATTGGAGTGGGATGCGGGAGTCTGTAGAGGCTTGGTGCCGAGAGTGTGGTCCCTGTGCACTGAGAAGAAGGGACGAAGCCAGCCAGAAGGCCCCTCTACGACCAATCATTACCCATCAACCGCTGGAGTTGGTCGCTCTGGACCACGTCAAGCTCACCCCTAGCCGAAGTGGGTACACCTACGCCCTGACCCTCGTAGATCATTATTCAAGATTCATGGTGGTTGTCCCAGTCAAAGATCTGACCGGCCGTACCGCAGCTATAGCATTCCAGGCCTACTTTTGCCGACCGCACGGATACCCGGAGAGGGTACTTACGGACCAGGGTTCAGCCTTTGAAGCAGAGGTGTTTCAAGAATTCTGCCAATTGTATGGTTGTAAGAAGATCAGGACCACCCCATACCGTGCCCAGACTAATGGGATGTGTGAGAAGATGAACCACCTGGTCCTGGACCTCCTCAAGGTGATACCGTTGGAAGAGCGGAACCTGTGGCCAGAAAAGCTGCCTGATCTGATAGACATGTACAATAACATTCCCTGTAGCTCTACCAAATGCACACCAGCGTATCTGATGAGAGCCCGACCGGGCCGGTTGCCGGTGGACCTGGAAATGGACTTGGAAGCTCCGGAGGCCCTTCCTTCGACTGCTGACTGGGACACCTGGCGGAAAGCGCAGTACTGACAGGTCCAGGAGTACATGGAAAAGAACCTGTGTCGGAGCCAGGAGCAGCAAGAACAGTACTTCAATAAGCAGGCTCCAACTGGTCCCTTTAAGCCTTGGGATGTAGTGCTAAAATGGAAAAGAAGAACCCATAAGCTTGATGACCAGTGGAAAAAGACCCGGTATGTCATGCAACCCACTGAATGGGAGAATGAGAAGGCCTGCCAGATTAGTCGTGACCAGGGGAAGACTTCGGCCACGGTTTCCAGGGACCACCTGAAGAGGTGTCCACCTCCATTGAGGGTGGCAGCTGAAGTCCCGGCCCCCAGACCAACCGGGAGAAAGAAAAAGAGGTGATCCACACAGTGATGGGTGATTTCCCAGCGGACTGGCCTACGCAGAACGGCGCGGTGATTATTCCGGTAATAATGTTCCCACAACCCGTGGAGGAAAAGGAGACGGAAGTAACCACCAGTGAACCAGTGCCCAGGGCTGCACCTGTACCTAGTCCCCCTGGGTCTCCGCCTGCCCCACACGATATACGGGAAGAGGAACTGGTTGTCTCCTCTGTCCCCTCGCCTGTTACTACTGACATTGGGCCCCGAAGGTTCACACGCTCCAACCTAGGTAGGCCCCCGCTTAGGTATAGGGAAACCGACATTTAGGGGTGCAACCTGTTAATTGTGTAAATATGTGAGTAAATGAAAAATAATCCAACTTAAAAACTAACCTGATTACCGTCCGAAAAGAAGAACCGTCCCCGTTGGGACTGGAGTTGTCCTTGTTCAGTTAACCCCTTCCATACCCACATGAGAAACTCCTCATGAACATGGCCGAGAACTTGCAGGCCACCCATGAACTGGTGGGTTTGTAAATAATATTGTGGGATGGATACCGTTGCCGCCTCCGGAGAGGCTGATTTGGAGGATGGGCCTGGAGGAAAGAGATGGCCCAGGCCCGCCACTACCATAACCGGTGGCGATCCTCCGGGGGTCAGGGGTCCCCCTTGGACGTGGGGTCCCCTGAAGTGACAGTCGGGTGCGAGTTACCGCACCCGTTCCCGCTCGGGCAGCCTGAACCTGGACTGGGGTCAAGGGGTGCTGCCCACTTCTTAGGGGCAGCATCAGGGCTAGGTTGCTTGGGTGGGAGAGCGGAAGACATCCGTCCGTCCGTCAGTATTAAAAATGTTTATATGTGCAACGTTGAAGTGACCAAAAGAATGCTTATGTTTTAAATGTTTACCGTTACCATGTTATTTATATTTTCACGGTTTTTGAAAAAAATAAAACCGGTGATGGACGAGCAGCCCGCGGACGGTCTGCATTTTACCAAGGGGGAATGTGGCGCCCTGGACTAGCCAGGTCGTCACAGGCACAACACTCACACCCACCCACCCCCCAGACAGTTACATTAGCCAGACACAAAACCCTTGTTGCCTCCCTTCAGGGTCTGATGTCCACACCAGGTGGGGTGGAGCCAGGCGGTTGGCCCCACCCACCGAGGAGTTCACAGGCTTGGAGGCGGGAAAGGTGTCAGTTGAGTAGTGGAGTTCAGGAGTGGAGGAGTAAACACTTGAGGTGTCTGGGTAGGAGCCTGGACACGGACAGGAAGGTTGGCAGACGGTGGTGGCCGTCTGCAGGAGTGGTTGATCAACGCGGAACCGTAGGACTGGGGTCAGGCGGTGGCCCGCCGGTACCGACCGGGGAGCGAAGTGAAGCTAGCACATACAGGCAGGGCCTTCAGACCCCGACCAGGCTTGGAGCTGCCGACAAAGGTCAAATCCGATAGTGACCCCAGGGGTTTCCTAACAACCAAAGACCCGTTAGAAGGCAACCGTCCGCACCGTGAGGGTATACAGCCACCGCCACAGGCTAGAGACCCAAGGGCCAGCACCTGTGGGCAAAACGGGCTCCTTCGGCATCCATACACCGGGGAGCAGGCTACCGTTGGGAATCCATCGTAGTCAAGACAATACACAAAGGTGCAGGGAAAGACAGCCGCCATCACCTGTCCGGGGAGAGACACTGCAGCCGGCTGCGGGACCCGTCCATCCAGCCGTTTGGTTTACCGGACACTTTGTGACTTTCTGTCTGAGTGAGTACAACAGTGCCATCCGGCACCACGCCACGCTGTCCCTGCAACCCGCACCTCACCGACCCTGCCTCCCCGTCACACCACCGGGACCACCAACCCCTACCCTCGGAGGGGGAAAACAACATCCCAGCTGCTCCCTACCATCGCTCCCGGGATCCCCGTCACCAGCAGCGGTGGTGCCCATATTCACCACAACCTGTGGGTGGCGTCACGGACTAAATCCCCAAACAAACCACCCCCTTTTCACTCACGGGCGAGGAGCGCCACTCGAGTCCCCGGATCCGGCCCACCGCTCGAGCCATGGAGCAGCAGCGCCGGACCCGAGCGTTAGCGAGTGCAGCGCCCCGCCGCCCGCGACATAAATACGTGCACGGATGCAGCAGCACAGCAAATGCAGCCAAAGTGATAACAGTGGAACAAGCCTGAATTTTATTAACAATTTACAGCTTCAACAAAGCAATTTTGAGGAAAATGGAAGATGATGATACAGCAGATGTTGTTAAATACATATACATTCAATATAATATCAAATCACAAACTTTAGCTCTGCAATTCCCCACACAAATTCTAAATAGATGCACTGTCCGTTACCCATTCATGTCCGTCTCGTTACTGTAAGGGACTTTCCCATCCTCACTAAAAATTAGCAGCGTAACTGTAATAGGCTGTATCGGAAAGCAGCTCAATTTCTCTGTTAAGCCACAAGTCCTTCACTACAGTTCACTGAGCGTTCTCTATCCCCACAGATTGCACCAGCTACCTTCGTCTTTCAGGGACGTAGCTCCAGTCTGTACCATTATAGGGACCTCCTGGCCTCCAGCCATCTGAGTACACTGTCTCTCAACTAGAATTCCTGGCTTCCTCAGCTCACACAGTTCTCTTCTTCGGTAACCCGGCCTCCTCAACTCACAAGTCCAAACGCTCTGGTAACGCAGTCTCGTCAGCTTGCACTGTTGTCCTCTTTGGTAACTCTGTCTCCGCAGCCCACGGTCATCCTCTTCAGTAACTCGATCCCCTCAGCTCACATGGTCGTCCTCTTCGGTAACTTGGTCTTCTCAGCTCAAACAGTCATCCTCTTCAGTAACTTGGTATCCTCAGCTCACATGGTCATCCTCTTTGGTAACTTGCCTACTCGTCTCCTTAACTCACAGGTCTGAACTCTCCAGTAACTCGGTCTCCTCAGCTGACACAGTCATCCTCTTCAGTAACTCGGTCTCCTCAGCTCACGTGTTTGACGTCTTCCAGCAACTCAACACCATTACACTTTTGGCTCTGGGTGCGGCTATAAGCAAGCTCACCATGTTCAGTAAATCCGACTTGGTACAAGTCTGGCCAATGACACCCGCTCTGCTGTGGTCTCAGGGGGGGGTTATATTTTCCTACTGCATCACAGATGATCACATGTTGTGATCCCCCTCTTGTCTCTCTTCCTTTCCAAATAATTCTCTTTATCTTGGTTCCTACATAGATCTATGAGTTCCTACTTTTCAAACGCTGGCCACAAGATGGCGATGTTCACTCACATTAGTTTCACGTGTGCATTTTCTGATGTGTGCTTCATCCACTTCCTTACATCTATCTTCAGCTATGTTGAGCAAAATGTATTAATACTGGTGGCCATACCTTCCAACTTTTGAAAACGAGAAAGGGGAATAGGAGTGCATTGTGGAAAATTTTAGAACACATCCACACCAATTTACCATATAATTCTCCCCTGGCTACATTAAAGAAAGTTTAGAATGTGATGTACAATTATTTAAAGACTGAGTTCACACTGTTGCTAAACCTGTTTGTTGTCCTGTCTTTTATAGGAACAGAACATTGGAATCAGCTGGGGTCGGATTGGTCATCTAATGCACAGTAGAGCACGACTGTCCTCGCTGACTATAATGAACTCTGGCAACTGTTCTGTCCTAGTGACATCACATTTATGTTCCTATAAGTAAACATTTAGGTTGTCTCCTCAGCATTCCTCTCTGCCATTGGGGTGTCTCTTTAGTGTTCCTCTCTGCCCCTGGGATGTCCCCTCAGCTTTCCTTTCTGCCGCCGGGCTGTCTCAGTATTCCACACTGCCCTCAGGCTGTTCCTCCAAGCCCTTGGGCTGTCTCCCCAATATACCTCTCTGTCCCTGTGCAGTTTCTTCAGCATTTCTATTTTCCCTGGGCTGTCTTCTCAGTGTTCCTCTCTGCCCTCAGGCTGTCTCCTCAGTATTCCAGACTGCCAGGACCCAACTACCACCATTTTCCCCCCCTAGAAAGACACGACACCGTTCTCTTATAAATTAAAAATACTTTTATTTGAATTTTCCATTTTTTGGAGAGAGGCATGGGGAAAAACCACTCTCATCTTTTGGCATAAAATTTGGTCGCAGCTTTTTACCAGGCATTAACTTGCCAACATCACGGGGTTCAGGTAAATGTACCGCCTTCCGGCCGTCCGGCGCGGGTAATTCACCACCACTTTTCCTACCCCTTCCGCCAAGGAAACAACAAAGAGCCAGCACCAATGTGCACTAAGGCATCAAATATTCCAAACTGCATTATAAAAATTTTTTTTGAGATTTTTGGCAAAAAATTGCAATTTCTTGAGCTGCTTCGCCACGTCACGGCAAATCTCATTTGAAGCAGTCCTACACTAAAATATTTTTATAAAATGTGCCATGCGGCCTCACATATAAATAGCAGAACTGCTCTCAGCAGCACTCACCTGGTCTATTGCAGTCCCGTACCCATGACTGAGTCATGGCTGTGGGCGGGACAGGTCCAAGCAAATGCTGCATGAAGTATATATATAGCCTGTGGACAAAGCCTGATGACCCAATGTGAACAGTCACCAAACGCCAAAATCTATACAGATGGAATACATCCCAAATTGGGGTGCATAGCAAGGTGGAGGTCAACCACCGACCAATTCAACAAAGAAACAACAAAGAGCCAGCACCAATGTGCACTAAGGCATCAAATATTCCAAACTGCATTATAAAAATTTTTTTTGAGATTTTTGGCAAAAAATTGCAATTTCTTGAGCTGCTTCGCCACGTCACGGCAAATCTCATTTGAAGCAGTCCTACACTAAAATATTTTTATAAAATGTGCCATGCGGCCTCACATATAAATAGCAGAACTGCTCTCAGCAGCACTCACCTGGTCTATTGCAGTCCCGTACCCATGACTGAGTCATGGCTGTGGGCGGGACAGGTCCAAGCAAATGCTGCATGAAGTATATATATAGCCTGTGGACAAAGCCTGATGACCCAATGTGAACAGTCACCAAACGCCAAAATCTATACAGATGGAATACATCCCAAATTGGGGTGCATAGCAAGGTGGAGGTCAACCACCGACCAATTCAACAAAGAAACAACAAAGAGCCAGCACCAATGTGCACTAAGGCATCAAATATTCCAAACTGCATTATAAAAATTTTTTTTTGAGATTTTTGGCAAAAAATTGCAATTTCTTGAGCTGCTTCGCCACGTCACGGCAAATCTCATTTGAAGCAGTCCTACACTAAAATATTTTTATAAAATGTGCCATGCGGCCTCACATATAAATAGCAGAACTGCTCTCAGCAGCACTCACCTGGTCTATTGCAGTCCCGTACCCATGACTGAGTCATGGCTGTGGGCGGGACAGGTCCAAGCAAATGCTGCATGAAGTATATATATAGCCTGTGGACAAAGCCTGATGACCCAATGTGAACAGTCACCAAACGCCAAAATCTATACAGATGGAATACATCCCAAATTGGGGTGCATAGCAAGGTGGAGGTCAACCACCGACCAATTCAACAAAGAAACAACAAAGAGCCAGCACCAATGTGCACTAAGGCATCAAATATTCCAAACTGCATTATAAAAATTTTTTTTGAGATTTTTGGCAAAAAATTGCAATTTCTTGAGCTGCTTCGCCACGTCACGGCAAATCTCATTTGAAGCAGTCCTACACTAAAATATTTTTATAAAATGTGCCATGCGGCCTCACATATAAATAGCAGAACTGCTCTCAGCAGCACTCACCTGGTCTATTGCAGTCCCGTACCCATGACTGAGTCATGGCTGTGGGCGGGACAGGTCCAAGCAAATGCTGCATGAAGTATATATATAGCCTGTGGACAAAGCCTGATGACCCAATGTGAACAGTCACCAAACGCCAAAATCTATACAGATGGAATACATCCCAAATTGGGGTGCATAGCAAGGTGGAGGTCAACCACCGACCAATTCAACAAAGAAACAACAAAGAGCCAGCACCAATGTGCACTAAGGCATCAAATATTCCAAACTGCATTATAAAAAATTTTTTTGAGATTTTTGGCAAAAAATTGCAATTTCTTGAGCTGCTTCGCCACGTCACGGCAAATCTCATTTGAAGCAGTCCTACACTAAAATATTTTTATAAAATGTGCCATGCGGCCTCACATATAAATAGCAGAACTGCTCTCAGCAGCACTCACCTGGTCTATTGCAGTCCCGTACCCATGACTGAGTCATGGCTGTGTGCGGGACAGGTCCAAGCAAATGCTGCATGAAGTATATATATAGCCTGTGGACAAAGCCTGATGACCCAATGTGAACAGTCACCAAACGCCAAAATCTATACAGATGGAATACATCCCAAATTGGGGTGCATAGCAAGGTGGAGGTCAACCACCGACCAATTCAACAAAGAAACAACAAAGAGCCAGCACCAATGTGCACTAAGGCATCAAATATTCCAAACTGCATTATAAAATTTTTTTTTGAGATTTTTGGCAAAAAATTGCAATTTCTTGAGCTGCTTCGCCACGTCACGGCAAATCTCATTTGAAGCAGTCCTACACTAAAATATTTTTATAAAATGTGCCATGCGGCCTCACATATAAATAGCAGAACTGCTCTCAGCAACACTCACCTGGTCTATTGCAGTCCCGTACCCATGACTGAGTCATGGCTGTGGGCGGGACAGGTCCAAGCAAATGCTGCATGAAGTATATATATAGCCTGTGGACAAAGCCTGATGACCCAATGTGAACAGTCACCAAACGCCAAAATCTATACAGATGGAATACATCCCAAATTGGGGTGCATAGCAAGGTGGAGGTCAACCACCGACCAATTATTTATAAAAATATTTTAGTGTAGGACTGCTTCAAATGAGATTTGCCGTGACGTGGCGAAGCAGCTCAAGAAATTGCAATTTTTTGCCAAAAATCTCAAAAAAAATTTTTTTTATAATGCAGTTTGGAATATTTGATGCCTTAGTGCACATTGGTGCTGGCTCTTTGTTGTTTCTTTGTTGAATTGGTCGGTGGTTGACCTCCACCTTGCTACGCACCCCAATTTGGGATGTATTCCATCTGTATAGATTTTGGCGTTTGGTGACTGTTCACATTGGGTCATCAGGTTTTGTCCACAGGCTATATATATACTTCATGCAGCATTTGCTTGGACCTGTCCCGCCCACAACCGTGACTCAGTCATGGGTACGGGACTGCAATAGACCAGGTGAGTGCTGCTGAGAGCAGTTCTGTTATTCATGTGTGAGGCCGCATGGCACATTTTATAAAAATATTTTAGTGTAGGACTGCTTCAAATGAGATTTGCCGTGACGTGGCGAAGCAGCTCAAGAAATTGCAATTTTTTGCCAAAAATCTCAAAAAAAAAATTTTTTATAATGCAGTTTGGAATATTTGATGCCTTAGTGCACATTGGTGCTGGCTCTTTGTTGTTTCTTTGTTGAATTGGTCGGTGGTTGACCTCCACCTTGCTACGCACCCCAATTTGGGATGTATTCCATCTGTATAGATTTTGGCGTTTGGTGACTGTTCACATTGGGTCATCAGGCTTTGTCCACAGGCTATATATATACTTCATGCAGCATTTGCTTGGACCTGTCCCGCCCACAACCGTGACTCAGTCATGGGTACGGGACTGCAATAGACCAGGTGAGTGCTGCTGAGAGCAGTTCTGTTATTCATGTGTGAGGCCGCATGGCACATTTTATAAAAATATTTTAGTGTAGGACTGCTTCAAATGAGATTTGCCGTGACGTGGCGAAGCAGCTCAAGAAATTGCAATTTTTTGCCAAAAATCTCAAAAAAAATTTTTTATAATGCAGTTTGGAATATTTGATGCCTTAGTGCACATTGGTGCTGGCTCTTTGTTGTTTCTTTGTTGAATTGGTCGGTGGTTGACCTCCACCTTGCTACGCACCCCAATTTGGGATGTATTCCATCTGTATAGATTTTGGCGTTTGGTGACTGTTCACATTGGGTCATCAGGCTTTGTCCACAGGCTATATATATACTTCATGCAGCATTTGCTTGGACCTGTCCCGCCCACAACCGTGACTCAGTCATGGGTACGGGACTGCAATAGACCAGGTGAGTGCTGCTGAGAGCAGTTCTGTTATTCATGTGTGAGGCCGCATGGCACATTTTATAAAAATATTTTAGTGTAGGACTGCTTCAAATGAGATTTGCCGTGACGTGGCGAAGCAGCTCAAGAAATTGCAATTTTTTGCCAAAAATCTCAAAAAAAATTTTTTATAATGCAGTTTGGAATATTTGATGCCTTAGTGCACATTGGTGCTGGCTCTTTGTTGTTTCTTTGTTGAATTGGTCGGTGGTTGACCTCCACCTTGCTACGCACCCCAATTTGGGATGTATTCCATCTGTATAGATTTTGGCGTTTGGTGACTGTTCACATTGGGTCATCAGGCTTTGTCCACAGGCTATATATATACTTCATGCAGCATTTGCTTGGACCTGTCCCGCCCACAACCGTGACTCAGTCATGGGTACGGGACTGCAATAGACCAGGTGAGTGCTGCTGAGAGCAGTTCTGTTATTCATGTGTGAGGCCGCATGGCACATTTTATAAAAATATTTTAGTGTAGGACTGCTTCAAATGAGATTTGCCGTGACGTGGCGAAGCAGCTCAAGAAATTGCAATTTTTTGCCAAAAATCTCAAAAACATTTTTTTATAATGCAGTTTGGAATATTTGATGCCTTAGTGCACATTGGTGCTGGCTCTTTGTTGTTCCCTTCCGCCAAGGAGCAGCACAGCACCAGCAAGCTGCGACCCCCCCCAAAAACTAAAAAATACCTGAGCCGTCCCAGGCATTTCCGCAACCACCATATCCATAACATCATCATTTGGGATATACCCATCCAAGCTTAAGGACAGCCAAATATTGTCCAGCTGGCGGTGCCAGACCAACAACTTTTCTTTCTTTTTTTTTTTTTTTTTTTTTTTTTAAAACACTTTATTAACAGCACAACTTGGGTAGGCCCTGATCGACCATGCGCCAGGAGAGATCCTTATCACATTCTTCCTTAGCTCATGCCCCCTGGGCCAGAGGGTTACCTTCGACCGGATCGTTGTAACACTCCGAACTAAAACAGGGAAACTTGTACTTCTCTGACCGGATAAGGGTAAGAAGCCTAGCTAGACGGCCTTGGACCAGATACTTGAAGCCTATGTGTATCACCAAGTCGGTTGGAAAAAGAGAGCTCACGCAATCTTGATCACCTCTGATAGACCCACAGCTGAGCCAAGCTCCGGCAACCTCTCCAATTACATCCACTGTAACGGGAACAAGGAACCGACCACCAAGGCGAAGATCCGCTCTCCTCACAGCCAATATATATGGACGTAACCTCGGACCCAGTCACTAGGCCGACTTGGATCTGAAATGAAAACAATGTCAGAACAGAGAATTCTCGTAACCCTCAAACACCTCTTCTCTCCAAGGAGGTACTGGCAAAACCCACAAACTTTTTTTTTTTTTTTTAAAAAAACAAATCACAATCATGTCATTTTACATTAGCCCTGTACGCTGTTCTGAATCTTCTTACATGACTAATAAAACCAGATTTCAAAAACCAACTCAGTCCTGACGTCCCTCTTAATGCATTTCAATTGCAGTCACCAAATCCACTGAAACTGTGCTCATGTATGCTGGCCCCCGAAGCCTTGGAACGCCCCAACTCTGGTAGAGTACGTACCGGGTACCACGGCTGGCAAACACCAAAATAACGGGGAACCGTCACATTACCAACCAAAAATAGCCCACAAAATGTAGGCTAACTCCGTGACGCTAAATTGAAGGGCCGTCGTCGTGGGTAAAAACTAGTCCCATCACGCCCGCTCGCCTAAGAGACATAACCGACAACGTCGGGACACCCGCCGAGTGAGGGAAAAAGATCCAAAACATCAAGGTATAGATTCGCAATGGGGCGAACGATCCAAACCCCACCCTTTTTTTTTTTTTTTTTTTTTTTTTTTGGAATAATCCATGGCTAGAAAAGAATAGACCTACTGTGATCCACTCGCTTGCCGCTAATCATCCAACCCTTAAATAACTTACACCCCACAAGACCCACATCGCTTCAGTAAAGTTCCACAATTTAAAAACGGGAAGACCGACCTCGTAACAGGTTGCTTGCAACCGAAAATGGTGCACGTTCGCTGAATACTACAGGATGTGTATTACTAAAGGGTGGCTTGGGAAATCGTCACGCACATCAGCCACCAAACAACACCCGCTGCATAACGTACCATAGAACCGTCAGGTCAATGCAAAATGGGGGCCCCGATCATAAGCCTAACTTCACCGAACACCCCACCATCTAGCTGCGCACTCCCAGCCTTGATCCTGCTGGTGGGTGGAGTTACCAAAATACCTGGGATTGGGATTGCAATAGGGTGAGCGATACTAACCCGGAAACCAAATGCCTGTATTGACTTCAACCCTGTGTTGACCCATAAGCATTCCAAGCCACAAAAAACCTAAACAGCCTGATTACTTATTTGAGGAGGGGGCTGTAGTTGGTTAAGACTTTTACCCACCGGCATCGTCGAACCACTGGTCATCCTCCTATTTCCCAGTCTACCCCCCCTTTTGTTTAGCTGAACCTAAATAGGGGGAAAAGTTAGGTTACCGGACCATGCCCGCCGGGCCCAGCATAGGGAACTCTTTTTTTTTTTTTTTTTTTTATATATATATATAACTATATAAACACATTGTATTGCAAATAATCCCAAACAGCTGGCCCTGCAACGCCGGAAATAATCCACCTACAAATCTGTCTGTTCCTGCTCTTGGAATTATTATGGCACGGCACAATGGCTCAGTGGCCAGATGCAGCCCTGGGGTCCTGGGCCCAAATCCCACCCAGGACACCATCCGCAAGGAGCCTGCACGTTCTACCCGTGTCTGCGTGGGTCTCCTCCGGGCACTCCGGCCTCCTCCCACACCCCCAAAAACACACAGGTAGGGAATCCAGACCGTAAGCCCAAATGGGGACAGCGTCCACAACGCATGCAAAGCACAGCAGAATATGTGAGCGCTATATAAAATAAAGGTTTCGTTTTTTTTGTTTTTTTTTTTTGTTTTTTTTTTTAAAATTGGCAATTGGCACTTGACGAGAAATTACACTACACCATCAGGTCCCCATTTAGGGGCGCCCATATCCTGGTTCCATGTTACGGAACACAAGTTAAAACTTACCGCTCCTGAAGTTGGACACATGTACCAAAAACCCGGGCCACCCAACACTGCCACTTAGTAATACCCTTGGTAGCCATGGTAAAGGCACATGGGAAAAACTAATACTGTAGACACGACCTTACAAAGTTAAAGTATTCCCTGTGGGTTCCCAGAGATGGAGTGTAGAGCGTCCAGGTAACGGGTAATAGTGAATAAACCTGTCTCCATGTGGCCAAGCATTCCGAATAGAGGCAAATCCTATAAGAGGTGTGTGTGGGGTTTTTTTTTTTTTTTTATATATATATATATATATATATATATATATATATATATATATATATATATATATATATATATATATATATATATATATATATATATATATATATATATATATATATACACAATTGCTTCAAATAATATAGTTAGTCGGCACCCTCTATCGTATAATATTAGAATAATCTCCGTCTGGTAAAATATTGCATAGCCATTTGTCAGTTATATACCTGAGATCAAAAAATAAAATTGAGTATTTTTTTTTTTTTTTTTTGAGGGGATATTCATGTGGACATAATTATGCAATTAAATAAAATATAAAGATGCAAATTTTGCACATCACTTGCTCACTTATGTCTGTCAAGATGAAGCACAAACCAGCAGCGAAAAGGTACCAAACCTTCAACTTTTCAGCTACAGCACTAAGTTATAATGGAGATCCCATTTTCATGCATAAATACCTGTTTGTATAAAGGACTGGCACAAGACTTTTTTTTTTTTTTTTTTTAAATTAAATAGGAAAGGGTTTTTTACAGTTAGAGCAGTCAGGTTGTGGAATGCCGACCACAGTATTCAGTAACAGCAGATACTACAACTGCCTTTAATATCAGGGTGTGAGATTTCCACCGTCCATCCACAGTGTTGGTCATACATAACTCAGTAAGAAGAATGTAGAATTAGGTGGGAATCCTGTTGCCTGGTGACATCACGTTACCCCTCCCCCGGGGCACTTATCCCACCCAAATTCCACATAGTGGTACTTACCAGAAGATGCAGGAAAAAGCAGACCCTACTTCTGGAAATTGCACGCCCGGTTCCAACGGCAACTCCGCTGTCCGGACCAATGTACCCAGATGCTGTTCGTCCCGCAGCGGGACCTCACCAGACTTAGTCTGAGGACGAGAATGCGTTTGCCACGCGGCGACCTCGACCATCCGCCGCAGTGGTGGGATCTATCTCTACCGATGTGACTTTTTTTTTTTTTTTTTTTCTTCTTCCTCCATGACGATGCTCAGAGCCCCGATGCCCACGCCGATGCTATCGTGAGGCTGACTGACTACGGTCGCCGCAGCTACCCGCACCATGTTTTGACTACCACAATGGCCGGGGTACCTGCAAATGACCGCATAGCACGTTGTTCAACGTCATCCCAACCGCCGCCATCCCACGCCGGAACCCCGGGGGAGGGGGGGTGTGGGTGGGGGGGGCGGTTTGTTCTGCCTACAGCCCCAGTGCGTACAGTGTCACGATGGGGTATATGAGAAGATGTGGGGTGGTGGGGGGCCGGTACAGGGGAGCGGAGCTCATTACTCCAGCAGGCCAGCGCACCCACCGCTGCAGCACTTCCAACTTGCCCCTGCAACAGGGACCGCACCAACCCACAGATCGCCCCCGTACTCCCCCCCCCCCCGTGCCGGCAGTGATAGGGCGGCGGGCGGGGCGGCGCCGTAGAAAAAGCGCGCAAAGCGCTCCTTTTTAAATTTAACAGCAACTCAAACTAACCGGCGGGCGGGCAGTTCCCTCAGAACGCCGCTCGCCGGCACACATAACTTAAGCCTCAGCAGGGAGGGAGCCGCTCACAGCTAACAATTCCATGAGCAGCACGCTTCCCTCCCTGCTGAAAAGGAGGGGGGGGGGGTGGGTGGTTTGGGCAGATTGACGGCGAGCACAAGCTGACCGGCGGGCGGGTAGTTCCCTCAGAACGCCGCTCGCCGGTGCATGTCACTTGTGCCTCAGCATGGAGGGAGCCCCTAACAGCTAAAAGCGCCGTGAGCAGGACGCTTTCCTCCATGCTGATTTTAGGGGAGGATGGAGGGAGGGGGGGGGGGGGAGGGGGGGGAAGGGTGTTAAATAATGGCGAGCACAAGCGGACCAGCGGGCGGGTAGTTCCCTTAGAACGCCGCGCTCACCGGCACACATCGCTTGTGCCTCAGCAGAGAGGCAGCCGCTCACAGCTAACAGCGCTGTGAGCTGAAACGCTTACCTCCCTGCTGATAGCTCTCTTACCGCCTCCAGGAGCGGGTCCCTGTGTCCGGCTGCCCAAACAGGTCCGGGTTCTGCAGCAGAGAGGCCGGAAGCTGGGCAACACAGTGATATGTAACCAGGAGGCGGGGCTTAGGCCAGTCACACCACAGAAGGCGGGGGCGGCAGGTCAGTGTCTTTCCAGGGGGGAGACCTCTATTTAAACATGCATAGGGGCCAGCAGTCAGGGGGCAGCATCTCAAGTTTCTGGCTGCAGTGCCCCTCATTCTGACCCTGGGGCTGTCTCCTCAGTGTTCTTCTCTGCCCAGGCTGTCTTCTCAGTGTTCCTCTCTGCCCTCAGGCTGTCTCCTCAGTGTTCCTCTCTGACCCTGGGGCTGTCTCCTCAGTGTTCCTCTCTGCCCTCAGGCTGTCTCCTCAGTGTTCCTCTCTGACCCTGGGGCTGTCTCCTCAGTGTTCCTCTCTGCCCAGGCTGTCTCCTCAGTGTTCCTCTCTGACCCTGGGGCTGTCTCCTCAGTGTTCCTCTCTGACCCCGGGGCTGTCTCCTCAGTGTTCCTCTCTGACCCCGGGGCTGTCTCCTCAGTGTTCCTCTCTGACCCCGGGGCTGTCTCCTCAGTGTTCCTCTCTGACCCCGGGGCTGTCTCCTCAGTGTTCCTCTCTGCCCAGGCTGTTTCCTCAGTGTTCCTCTCTGCCCAGGCTGTTTCCTCAGTGTTCCTCTCTGCCCAGGCTGTCTTCTCAGTGTTCCTCTCTGCCTCCAGCTGTCTCCTCAGTGTTCCTCTCTGCCCAGGCTGTCTCCTCAGTGTTCCTCTCTGACCTCGGGGCTTTCTTCTCAGTGTTCCTCTCTGCCCAGGCTGTCTTCTCAGTGCTCCTCTCTGCCTCCAGCTGTCTCCTCAGTGTTCCTCTCTGCCCAGGCTGTCTCCTCAGTGTTCCTCTCTGACCCCGGGGCTGTCTCCTCAGTGTTCCTCTCTGCCCACGCTGTCTTCTCAGTGTTCCTCTCTGCCTCCAGCTGTCTCCTCAGTGTTCCTCTCTGCCCAGGCTGTCTCCTCAGTGTTCCTCTCTGACCCCGGGGCTGTCTCCTCAGTGTTCCTCTCTGCCCAGGCTGTCTCCTCAGTGTTCCTTTCTGACCCCAGGGCTGTCTTCTCAGTGTTCCTCTCTGCCTCCAGCTGTCTCCTCATTGTTCTTCTCTGACCTGAGCTGTCACCTGATTGATCCTCTCTGCCCTGAGCTGTCTCCTCAGCGTTCCTATGTGCCCCCGGGTGGTCTCCTCATAATTCCTATCTGCCCTCAGACCAAGACATGGCGGAACTTTGTCACTATGTGCTCTGAACTAGGACCATAGAGTAGCCTTACCAGGAATCTTTCAGCAGGTTTTTGCTACCTCAGCTGAGAGCAGCATAATGTAGTCAAAGAGGCCCTGAATTCAACAATGTATCACTTAGTTTACTGGGTGGAGAAATTCTGACACAAAGTTTTTAGATTTAGCCATATAGCAGAGCTGAGAGAGCTGCCGCCGCCCACAGCAGGTTCTCTATACACTTTGTACATTGGCAGAGAGGTACCAATCAGAGGAGTGGGCGTGTCGAATAACATGGCACAGCAAGCTAGTAGCAACAATGATAAGGTCCTGCTGCTAAAACAAACATTGGAAATAAACTATATCACAGACCTTCACAAGAGAAACATGCTGAAATCTCTGTTGTGAGGTAGCACGGTCGGCTGCGCAGCAGAAGACACGGGATCCAGGCATGAAGGTTCACAGCACACGGTTTTAATGTCCAAACAAAAGTCCATAACACAATACATGTGCCTCTCCAGCAGAAAGCTCAGGGAGTTCTGTTCACTCCCTCACACCCGGCACACCTGCCCTCGTTCCTGATTCTATTTAACCCTTCCTTCAGCCTGTAGGGAAACAGCATTAACCCTAGAGTGGATTTACTTTCTATCATGGAGTGAGCACAACCGGGGCGAGACATACCGGCCGTCATAGATAACCCCGGTCACAGTCTCACATACCCCCCTCCTCAGTTCAAGCGTGCGGAGTTGAACTCCCGCCATCAAACACGGGCCGCGGGACAAGGCATCGGCGTTGCCCTGCAACCTACCGGCCCGGTGTTCAACCGTAAACCGGAAGTTTTGCAGAGAAAGGAACCACCGGGTAACCCGGGCATTCCGTTCCTTGGAGGACCTCATCCAGACCAGTGGAGAGTGATCCGTCACCAAGCGAAACTGCCGTCCCAGCAGGTAATACCGTAGGGACTCCAAGGCCCACTTGATCGCCAGGCACTCCTTCTCCACTACGCTATAATTCCGCTCGGGAGGGGTGAGCTTCCTACTCAAGAAGGTGACGGGGTGTTCCTCCCCCTGAACCACCTGAGACAGCACTGCCCCCAGGCCGATCTCCGAGGCGTCAGTCTGTACTATGAACTCCTTCCGGAAATCAGGGTTGACCAGAACGGGCTGTCCGCACAGGACCTCCTTCAGGGCCCGGAAGGAGTCCTCGGCCTGCGGAGTCCAGCGCACCATGACGGACTTCTTGCCTTTGAGAAGGTCCGTCAAGGGGGCTGATAGTCCCGCAAAATCCTTTACAAACCTCCTGTAGTACTCCACGATACCCAGGAAGGCCCTAACCTGCTTCGTGGTCAGGGGTCTAGGCCACTTCTGGATCGCCTCAACCTTGTTAATTTGGGGCTTAATCACTCCTTGGCCTATCACGTAGCCCAAGTAGCGGGCTTCCGTGAGTCCCAATGCACATTTCTTGGGATTGGCTGTCAATCCGGCTGTTCGAAGCGCGTCCACCACCGCTTGTACCTGTTCCAAGTGGGTCTGCCAATCGGAGCTGTAAATAATGATGTCATCCAGGTACGCTGATGCATACGCCTGGTGGGGTTCCAGCACTAAGTCCATCAACCTCTGGAACGTGGCCGGAGCGCCATGTAACCCAAAAGGCAAGACAATATAGTAGAAGAGACCCTCCGGCGTAACAAAAGCGGTTTTCTCCTTGGCGGACTCAGTTAGTGGCACCTGCCAGTACCCTTTGGTCAGGTCGAGCGTGGTAAAATATCGCGCCTGTCCCAGCCTATCAATCAGCTCATCCACCCGGGGCATGGGGTAGAGATCGAACTTGGATATTTCGTTCAATCTCCTAAAGTCATTGCAGAACCTTAAGGAGCCATCGGGTTTTGGTATTAGGACAATCGGACTAGCCCATTCACTCCGGGATTTTTCGATGACCCCCAGGCGTAACATTGTCTTTACTTCCTCCGATATGGCTTGTCGTCGAGCCTCCGGTACCCGGTATGACTTCAGGCGTACCTTCAGGTGGGGCTCGGTGACAATATCATGTCGTATCAGACTGGTTCTACCGGGCAGCTCGGAGAAGACATCGGGGTTCTGCTGACCAACCGTCTGGCCTCTCGCCTCTGTTGCTTGGTGAGGGCTTCTCCAATCCTTACTTCCGGTTCGTCCTCTCCGGAGGTCGCTGGAGCCGGATGTGAACGACCCGAAGAGGAGGGAGGTGGGGAAAAAACAGCCATCAGGCTTTCCCGTTCCTGCCAAGGTTTTAATAGGTTGACATGGTATATTTGTTCAGGTTTCCGCCTACCGGGCTGCAATACTTTATAGTTGACCACCCCTACTCTTTCCTTTATCTCGTAGGGGCCTTGCCACTGAGCCAGGAATTTGCTCTCCGCCGTGGGGATCAATACCAACACCCGATCCCCGGGTTTAAAGGTCCGCACGGTGGCTTGTCTATTGTAGCGGCCGCTTTGCGCGGCCTGAGCCTCCTGTAAATGCTCCTTCAAAATTGGCATAATAATAATAATAATAATTTTATTCATTTATATAGCGCTATTAATTCCACAGCGCTTATGCGGTTCTGCATACCCAAAATGTGTTCAATCACACTTTTATGGGGGGTGGGCTCTTGTTCCCATGTTTCCTTTGCCAGGTCCAACAATCCCCGGGGATGTCGCCCGTATAACAATTCAAAAGGCGAAAACCCCGTGGATGCCTGTGGCACCTCTCGTATGGCAAACATCAAATAGGGAAGCATCATATCCCAGTCTTTCCCGTCTTTTGAAATCACCCTTTTGAGCATGGTTTTCAGGGTTTTATTGAAACGCTCGACTAAACCGTCCGTTTGAGGATGATACACAGACGTACGCAACTGCTTGATCTGGAGTAGCCGGCATAGCTCTTTGGTCACTTTAGACATGAATGGGGTCCCCTGATCCGTAAGGATCTCCTTGGGCAATCCCACCCGGCAGAACACAGCAAACAACTCCCGAGCTATAAGCTTTGCTGCAGTATGTCTGAGAGGTATTGCCTCGGGATACCGGGTGGCATAGTCAACGATCACTAGGATGTGTTGGTGCCCTCGAGCGCACTTTACGAGGGGCCCCACCAGATCCATCCCTATCCGTTCAAAAGGGACTTCTATAATGGGTAACGGTACCAACGGACTGCGAAAATGGGTCAGGGGTGCGGTAAGCTGACACTCCGGGCAGGTTTCGCAGAACCGTTTTACCTCCCCAAAGACCCCGGGCCAATAGAACCTTTGCAATATTCGCTCCTGCGTTTTCTTGACCCCTAGGTGGCCACTCATCAGGTGTTTATGAGCCAAGTCGAGGACCCGCCGGCGATGCGGCTGGGGCACCACCAACTGTTCTACCCCTACGCCCCGTATTTCATCTACCCGGTAGAGTAAATCCTGCTTAAGAGCGAAATGGGGGTACCTTACCTGGGCACCGGGCAGCTGTGCCACCCCGTCAACTACTGTCACCCGACTCCGGGCATGTATTAACGTAGGGTCCTGGAGTTGGGCTGTCCCAAACGTATCCGGGGACGCCTCCAACTCCGGGATGGGCTCGACCGTCTCAGCCTCTCCTGCCAATACCTCTAGGGGCGACTTATCGGGTTCACACTCTGTCCCTATCATGGTGACCCCTAC
Organism: Anomaloglossus baeobatrachus; assembly: GCF_048569485.1. NCBI lineage: Eukaryota > Metazoa > Chordata > Amphibia > Anura > Aromobatidae > Anomaloglossus > Anomaloglossus baeobatrachus. Next base: position 395,845,626 of record NC_134356.1, read on the forward strand.
GGCAGGTGTCCCGGATTCAGGATTGTAGGGCTCAGGTCCCGGACCGACCAATATCTGAGGGGACTTAGGGGGTCCCCTCCATAAAGTCCAAAAATAGGGCAGATCCCTTCCTAGGATCACGTCATAAGGAAGAGTGTTAAGAAGTCCCACCTCATGTTGCACCTGACCGCAAGGTGCTGTGATGGTGACAATCCCCGTGGGATAGTCGCGGCGGTCCCCATGTATGCAAACCACCCCCACGGTGCGTCCTGTGGCCTTTACTTTAGCTCTCAAGGTGGATCGCACAAGGGTCACTAAGCTTCCGGAATCCAACAATCCTGTAACCGGACATCCATTCACCTGTATTTGGCACAAGTGGGGCTCCGTCTCTGGGGAGACCAGGTCAGCGGTACACACCACCTGAGCATACATTGAACCCCGCCGGGTAACCCCACAATCCATGGGCTCCGTGGTGAGTGGACACTGGGCTTCCATATGTCCCACCCGCTGGCACCGCCAACATCTAATGGGGACGGAAACCCCCTTGACGGGTTGTCGTTTAGGGTACAGAACCTTCCGGACCTCAGGAATGGCGGCCGCGGCCTCAGACGGGACGGTAGGGGACTCCTGTACCGTTGTCAGCGGTGGGTCCTTGGTCCTAGGCTTGGAGGGGCCGGACCGACGGGCGGTACGCAAAGTCTCAGTGTTCCGTATCAAGTCCTGCGTAGCCACATGCCGCTCTACCAGGGACACTAATTGGTCCAGGGTACTCGGGTCACCCTGTCCGACCCACCGTTGAACGGTGACGGGTAAAGTGCGCACAAAACGATCCACTACTACCCTTTCCACCATTTGCTCCGGGCTCAGAGTGTCAGGCTGCAACCACTTTTTTACAAGATGCAACAAGTCATAGGCCTGGGAGCGTACGGGTTTGGCTTCCTCATAGAACCACTGATTTACCCGCTGAGCCCGTACATAGGTATTCACCCCCAACCGAGCCAGTATTTCGGCTTTCAGGGTCACATAGTCAATGGCGTCCTCGGCACAGAGGTCCAGGTACGCTTTTTGGGGTTCCCCCGTCAGATAGGGCGACAATACCTCAGCCCACTGCGGGGTCGGCAGCTTTTCCCGCTCGGCCACCCGCTCAAACACCGCCAGGAACGCTTCCACATCATCACCCGGGGTCATCTTTTGCAACGCTTGTCTCACCGCTTTCCGGACGCTGCCGTCGTCACCCGGTCCCGGGGTTGTTGCTGCCGGTCCGGCACGGATCGACTTGGCCAGGAGAACCATCTGTTCTTGGTGCCTTTTTTCCTGCAATTGCAAGGCTTGCTGCTGACGTGCATTGGCCTGCTCCATCTGTTCTTGGTGCCTTTTGTCCTGCACTTGCAAGGATTGCTGCTGACGTGCATTGGCCTGATCCATCTGTTCTTGGAGTTTTTTTTCCTGCACTTGCAAGGATTGGAGCAGGTGTGCATTGGTCTGTTGCTGCTGTGCATTAGCCTGAGCCAAATGCTTTAGTATGTCCTCCATGGCGTCGCCGGGTTTGGGCTGTAGTATAGCCGCTCGAATCCAGGACATGCGCAGCTGGGTCACCAGGGATGGATGCTACACCTCACCGGCTGTCATGCCCGCCGATTCTCCACCATATGTGAGGTAGCACGGTCGGCTGCGCAGCAGAAGACACAGGATCCAGGCATGAAGGTTCACAGCACACGGTTTTAATGTCCAAACAAAAGTCCATAACACAATACATGTGCCTCTCCAGCAGAAAGCTCAGGGAGTTCTGTTCACTCCCTCACACCCGGCACACCTGCCCTCGTTCCTGATTCTATTTAACCCTTCCTTCAGCCTGTAGGGAAACAGCATTAACCCTAGAGTGGATTTACTTTCTATCATGGAGTGAGCACAACCGGGGCGAGACATACCGGCCGTCATAGATAACCCCGGTCACAGTCTCACACTGTGTTAACCCTTACAGCATGCTGTCTTCAGATTACATAGCAAAAACTTGCTGACAGATTCATGTTATTATGGTTGTGTGCTTATATATAAAAATGAATGTTTTTGTTATGTAACCTGTCAGGTCAGATAACGCTATTTACCTTCACATGTTGGGTTAATCTCCAGGGTAATAGCATTCTAGAGCTTTGCACTCACTATTATTGAAAGTGTGGTGCGTGGGCGAATATTAACTTTTTTCCTCCAAGGAGCTACCTCCTTTCAGTCTTACAGGTGTGTCTGTGTGGCAACAGTAAGCACGCCCGGCAGGGCTGCCATCAGGGCATTACAACCATGACTGGTGTAGGGGGCCCAGTGAAGAGGGGGGGGGGGGCGAGCCTGGGGTAATTACTTTATTTATTATTTTTTAAGCCTCGGGCTGGCCGGGACCCCCTCTTCACCGGGCCCCAGTCACAGCCGCAGCAGAGGGACCCGGCAGTGTCACTTTGGTTACTATAGATGGATAATTTGCATGCAAAGGGGCGGAGCATGCAAATTAGCCATGTGCTGGACTGGAAACCGGATCAGTGGAGCAGAGGGGGCGGGGGGTTTGGGGAAGGGAGATGCGTGTCAGAGGGCGCACCCAGTGAGCAGTAGCACACAGGGGGGCCTTTACACTTGCAGCCAAGGCCCCTCCTCTTTCATTTTTCTACACACCGAGCCCCAGTGGTGGGTACCAGAGCCATATGTAAAGGAGGGAGGCGGCGCAGCTAGCAACCTGATGCGGGGATCCGCAGTGTTTCCCACTCCCAGCAGCTGCATGGGAGTTGGGCATTCTTTGAGCTGCTGTCAACCTGACCGCGGCTCACAGAATCTGCAGCGCTGGCTCTTAGGGATCAGTGCTAGCCTTGTCCTGGTGACGTCAGTAGTGTGATCCGGTCAGCTGATCACGCTGCTGACATCACTTGGCTCCACAAAGGCGCCAACAGAGCTGGTAGAATATGCTCCAATGGAGCTGAAGATTCATTGTAATTAGGGGACGAGGGAGGGGGTGCATATGTGGCGCAAACGGGGGCCATTTGAGAACCCAGAAAGGGGAGTAAGGGAGTGATAAGTGCACACACAGTATGGGAACTGAATGGACAGGGGAGTATAGGGAGCCATAGGTAAATTTTAAAGACACCGTATTGGGAGCATGAGGGTAGGATGGGTATGAAAACTGAGGGGGAATGGGTGCGGACAGCGTATGGGAAGTGAGGGGATGGGTGCAGACAGAGTGTGAGAAGGAAGTGAGGGGTAATGGGTATGCATACAGTATGAAAAGCGAGGGGGTATGAGTGCGGACACAGAATGAACAGTGAGGGGGGATGGATGCGGACACCGTATGGGAAGTGAGAGGATGGGTGCGGACATAGTATGAAAAGCAAAGGGGGATGAGTGCGGAAACAGTATGAGGAGGGGGGGGATGGGTGCAGACACAGTATGAAGAGTGAGGGTGTTAAAAATATACCCTTAAATATATTTTTCATAACTAGATGTATTAATTTTAATGTTTTGTACAGAGGGAGGATGGATGCGGACACAGTTTCAGGAGGGGGGATGGGTGTGGACACAGTATGAGGAGGAGGATGGGTGCGGACATAGTATGGGAAGCAAGGAGGTGATGACAACGGAGGTCATTATGAGACTGTATGGGATGACAAAAATGGCACGTAATAAAGACCGTGTAGGGTAGGGGCGTGATGGATGCAGACACGACTAGGTAGTGTGGGAGGGGGCAGCTTGTAGAAAGAACTTCATTGGGGGATAGTGTGAGGCCACATTAAGGAGGGGATAGTATGGTGAGAATGGGAGAGTATGATGAGAGGGAACAGTATAGAGACTGGTCAGTATAGAAGGACACCGTGTAGAGGAGTATGAAGAGAGGGCCCATTATGGAAAGGAGAGAGCAGTGTGGAAGGCATGTACCATAAGAGGGACTGTGTGTGTGTCATGTTTTGTGCAGGGGGAGAGTAGATGTAGAAACTTGGCACTCAAGAGCAATGTGAACAGTAGTTTTTATTGTGAAGAACCTGTAGGACCAGCACAAGCACAGTTGGTTCAGTCAAAAGACCTTCATCAGTGTGTATGTGTGTCGCCCTGGGCAAGCCAGGGGACACAGATAACAACACACACACCCCACATTCCCTGCAGGTACACCAGCTAACCTACAAATCCTTGTTGCCTTCCTCCAGGAGTCTGATGATGCACACCAGGGGGTGGGCCAGGCAGTTGGCTCCGCCCACCGAGGAGCTCACAACTCTGGAGGCAGGAAGAAACGAGGCAGATGAGTCCAGGAGGAGGAAGTGGAAGGAGTGAAGGAGTAGTCTAGACAGGGCTAGAGTAAGAAAGTGAAGTGACAGTAAAGAAAGAAAGCCTGACGTTAGTCTGTGGCTGTGTGCCCAGACGGAGTCAGCAAGGTCAGCAGACAGTGGTGAAGATCTGCAGTGGGACTGTCTGGAGGTTGCTGGAAGGGCCACGGAGGCTGTGTGTATCCAGGGGTCTGGAGCAGTATACAAAGGGCAGTCAGCACCAGAGCAGGGGCTTTCGGATCCCAGCAAGGCTTGGAGTCGCTGTAAATTGCTAAATCCGTTAGTGAAGGGGACGTAGATCCCCCAACAAGCAAGTCCTGATTGACGGCAAAGGTCCAACCACAACGGGGAAACACCGCCACCGCCAAGGCACCAGTTTCCCAGGGCCGGCGCCTGCGGGCAAAGTGTGGAGCTCCTCCGGCACAGATTGCAGTCGGGGAGCAGGTAACCGGTGGGAATCCACCGCTACCAAACAGACATTTCAAAGGTGCAGGGAAGAGACCGTCACCGCTAACTGCAGGGAACCGCAGCACCGTGAACCGTCCGAGGGACCCGTCCAACCAGCCGTTTGTTTACCGAGAACTGTGTCGTGTTTACTGGCTGAGTGAGTACCTCAGTGCCGCAAGGCACAGCGCTGCCCCTGCGCCCCTGCACCCCACTGGGCCCCGGGATCACCAACCCCTACCCACGGAGGGGCGACACAACAACTGGCTGCTCCACATCACCATCCCCGGGATCCCCATATTGAGCAGCGGTGGTGAAATCACCACAACCGTGGGTGGCGTCACGAACTATAACAATCCCCACACCCAACAACCCCCCTTTTCACTCACGGGCGAGGAGTGTCGCTCGAGAAACCCCGGGATCCGGCCCACCGCTCGAGCCACCACTGAGCAGCTGCCGGACCCGAGCAGAAGGGGTGAGCGCGGTGTGCTGACACCCTCCTCCCCGCCCGCGACAACTTGGCGTCACGAACAGGATCCTACCGCTCTGCCGTCAGGTAGAGGTGCGCCTTGTTACCGCCGGAGGCATCCGGCAGAAAAATTTCAGAAGCCGCCATCTTTGGCGCGAAAAGTTCCCGCTCGAGCGTCTTCTCGAGCAGTAGAGGCGCGAAGGCCAAAACTCCGCCCCGAGAGAGGAGGGGCCGGAAAGAGCTAAGGGGGACGCGATGGCGGCTGGACGCATGTAGCTGCAGCTATGGAAGCAGGGACGCCAGGGCTCTGCGGCCATTTACTGGTTCCTGGAAGAAGCCGCTGCTAAAGATGCTGAGTCCGACCAACAACCCCGTGGTCCCCGCGCCTGGCATCGCGGCGCGGGTGGAAGTCCGGACCGTCCAGCTAAGCAGCCGTCTGCAGGTCCGCATGCAGCTCCTCCTGGAGGAGTGGGAGGCCGACATGGTGGAAGTGGTGGCGGCCATACGGAGACGCGAGACGGAGGGAGTCTTGGAAGGGAGGGTAAGTGACCCACGCCCCTGTGCCCCTAGTGGGTCGATCATCGCGGCTGAGGGACCCGGTCCATACCCGCTCGCCCTGCTACCTCCCCCGCTACCCGTGTTGGCTGCTGCTGCCCCGCCACTAGGCCCACTACCACCACCATCGGTAGCGGTACCCTGCCAATCCGCCCCGGCGGACAGACCTGCAGCAGAAGATCGTGACCACCCTGATCCGCTTCAATGGAAGAAGCCGGAGGCTGAGGCCATCAGCAAAGATGCACCGGAGGCACGGCGGGGATGCAGCTGCCAGGAGGCAGAGCAGGCCATGTCACAGCGGGGTCCCTCATTACTGAAGGTGCCGGTCGTAGCCGACACGGAGGGACTCCGGCTGGGCCCGTCCCTCGCACACGCTGAACCGGAGCAAACAGAAAGTGCTCCCGGCTGGGAGCGACGGCAACAGCAGCTGCGCAGGGAGATCGATGCCCGAGAGGGGTGTAGAGCGGATGTGCATGCCCGCATGAATATGGAAGAAGATCGCCTGCAGCGAGCTACCATTGGGGTCCTGAGCGGTGCACCATGTGAAGGTGGCACTAGAGCCCCACGATTGAGGATGGACTGCTAAGCCGGCGGTCCTCCGCCTAAAAGTTGTCCCCGTTGGGACCAGAAGTCAGAGTTTGTTTAAAAGTTGAAAATGATAAGAAAGTGATGATACCGTGAAAGTTACCTGATTTGCTTGTGATTGAACCGGCAGGAGCCGGCACCGTTGTCCCCGTGGGGACCGTTTAAAGTTTATTGGCATGGGAACTATCCATGGACAAGCCCGTGAACTTGCAGGGCACCACAAACGTTAAGTGGCTTGTAAATATGTTGGGTACCGTTACCGTTTCCGCAATGCCGCCTCCGGAGAGGCAGGTTGGAGGGAGGGCCCTGAGCGGAGCAGGCCAGGGCCCAGCCACCAAAGGAACCGGTGGCCACCCTCTGGAGGGCAAGGACAGATCCCGCTCGGGTGACTTGTGCTGGACTGTGGGTCAAGGGGTGCTGCCTGGGTTTTAGGGGTAGCATCAGGGCCACGTTGCTTGGGTGGGAGAGAGCGGAAACCGTGACCGTACACCGTTGCAACGTTAAAAGTAAATGTGCCTCCCGTCTTGGGATGATGTTGAATTAAAAATGTTACCGTTTATAATGTTATACCGTTTTACCTTTACAGAAAACCAAAAAGGAAAATAAAACCGGTGTTGGACGGGCAGCCCGAGGACGGTCTGCGTTTTGCTAAGGGGGAATGTGTCGCCCTGGGCAAGCCAGGGGACACAGATAACAACACACACACCCCACATTCCCTGCAGGTACACCAGCTAACCTACAAATCCTTGTTGCCTTCCTCCAGGAGTCTGATGATGCACACCAGGGGGTGGGCCAGGCGGTTGGCTCCGCCCACCGAGGAGCTCACAACTCTGGAGGCAGGAAGAAACGAGGCAGATGAGTCCAGGAGGAGGAAGTGGAAGGAGTGAAGGAGTAGTCTAGACAGGGCTAGAGTAAGCAAGTGAAGTGACAGTAAAGAAAGAAAGCCTGAAGTTAGTCTGTGGCTGTGTGCCCAGACGGAGTCAGCAAGGTCAGCAGACAGTGGTGAAGATCTGCAGTGGGACTGTCTGGAGGTTGCTGGAAGGGCCACGGAGGCTGTGTGTATCCGGGGGTCTGGAGCAGTATACAAAGGGCAGTCAGCACCAGAGCAGGGGCTTTCGGATCCCAGCAAGGCTTGGAGTCGCTGTAAATTGCTAAATCCGTTAGTGAAGGGGACGTAGATCCCCCAACAAGCAAGTCCTGATTGACGGCAAAGGTCCAACCACAACGGGGAAACACCGCCACCGCCAAGGCACCAGTTTCCCAGGGCCGGCGCCTGCGGGCAAAGTGTGGAGCTCCTCCGGCACAGATTGTGTCGCGGGCGGGGAGGAGGGTGTCAGCACACCGCGCTCACCCCTTCTGCTCGGGTCCGGCAGTTGCTCCTGGTGGCTCGAGCTGCGGGCCGGATCCCGGGGTGTCTCGAGCGACACTCCTCGCCCGTGAGTGAAAAGGGGGTGTTTGTTGGGATTATAGTTCGTGACGCCACCCACGGTTGTGGTGATGGCACCACCGCTGCTCAGTGTGGGGGTCCCGGGGATGGTGATGGGAGCAGCCAGGTGTTGTGTTGCCCCTCCGTGGGTAGGGGTTGGTGATCCCGGGGCCCGGTGAAGAGATGCAAGGTGTAGGGCCTGGAGGGCGCAGGGACGCGGGGGCAGCGCTGTGCCTTGCGGCACTATGGTACTCACTCAGCCTGACACGGACACAGTTTGTACGGTAAACCAACGGCTGGTAGGACGGTCCCACAGACGGCTGCACCTGCACTCCCGGTAGGTGACGGTGACTTCTCTCTTCCTTGCACCTGTGTGGTCTGGTGGTATCGGTGGATTCCCTCCGGTTACCCGCTCCCCGACTGCAATCTGGGCCGGAGGAGCTCTACACTTTGCCCGCAGGCGCTGGCCCTGGGGAAACTGGTGCCTTGGCGGTGGCGGTGTCTCCCCGTTAATGGTCGGGCTGTTGCCGTCAATCGGGACTTTGTTGCTGGGGGGATCTGCGTCCCCTTCGCTGACGGATTCGGCAAATTGGGCGACTCCTAGCCTTGCCGGGGTCCGAGAGGCCCCTGCCCTGGTGCTGACTGTCCTTCGGAACACTGCTCCAGACCACCGTGCACACAGCCAACGGGGTCCTTCCAGGAACTTCCGAACTGTCCCACTCCGGACAGTCACCGCCGTCGCTGACCTTGCTGTTCTAGCCCTACACACAGCTGGGCTCTCAGGCTCTGTCACCACTTCTTGCTTTCCTCCTGTTCCACTTTCCTTTTCTTCACTTTCACTTCTTGTTGTTTACTCTAGCCCCTGCCTGGGCTACTCCTCACTCCTTCCACTTCCTCCTCCCTGACAGGACTCCTCTCTCCAGCTCTCCCCTGAGCTAACTGCCTGGTTTACTTCCTGCCTCCAGAGTCCTGAGCTCCTTGGTGGGCGGAGCCAACCGCCTGGCCCACCCCCTGGTGTGCATCAACAGACTCTTGGAGGGAGGCAACAAGGATTTCTGGTTAGCAGGTGTGCCTACCTGGAGTGTGGGGTGTAGTGGTGTTGTTATCTGTGTCCCCTGGCTTGCCCAGGGCGACACATTCCCCCTTAGCAAAATGCAGACCGTCCGCGGGCTGCCGTCCTACACCGGTTTTATTTTTCTGTAAAAGGGGATAACAAGGGTTAATCAAACATAAATAACATTTTTAATCATAAACTCTTCCCAAGACGGGAGGCACATTTTACTTTAAACGTTGCAACGGTGTACGGTCACGGTTTCCGCTCTCTCCCACCCAAGCAACCTGGCCCTGATGCTGCCCCTAAAACCCAGGCAGCACCCCTTGACCCACAGTCCAGCACAAGTCACCCGAGCGGGATCTGTCCTTCCCTCCAGAGGGTAGCCACCGGTCCCTTTGGTGGCTGGGCCCTGGCCTGCTCTGCTCAGGGCCCTCCCTCCAACCTGCCTCTCCGGAGGCGGCATTGCGGAAACGGTAACGGTACCCAACATATTTACAAGCCACTTAACGTTTGTGGTTGCCCTGCAGAGTTCACGGGCTTGTCCATGGATAGTTCCCATGCATTTTAAACGGTCCCCACGGGGACAACGGTGCCGGCTCCAGCCGGTTGCTAATCACAGCTGACAATCAGGTGAAAACTCGGTTCAATCAGTGTTTTTCATTTTTCAAAACTTTCAACAAACTTTTTCAAACAGACAGGTGGTCCCAACGGGGACTGTGCAGCGGCACTCCGCTGCCTTTTGCGGCTCAGCAGTCCATTCTCACTCGTGGGGCTCTAGTGCCACCTTCACACGGTGCACCGCTCTGGACCCCAATGGTAGCTCGCTGCAGGCGATCTTCTTCCATATTCATGCGGGCATGCATATCCGCTCTACACCCCTCTCGGGCATCGATCTCCCTGCGCAGCTGCTGTTGCCGCCGCTCCCAGCCGGGAGCACTTTCTGTTTGCTCCGGTTCAGCGTGTGCGGGGGACGGACCCAGCCAGAGTCACTCCGTGTCGGCTACGACCGGCACCTTCAGTAACGAGGGACCCCGCTGTGACATGGCCTCCTCTGCCTCCTGGCAGCTGCATCCCCGCCGTGCCTCCGGTGCATCTTTGCTGACGGCCTCAGCCTTCGGCTTCTCCCAGGGGAGTGTATCAGAATGGTCACGAGCTTCTGCTGCAGGTCGGTCCGCCGGGGCGGATTGGCAGGGTACCGCTACCGGTGGTGGTGGTAGCGGGCCTAGTGGCGGGGCAGCAGCAGCAAACACGGGTGGCGGGGGAGGTAGCAGGGCGAGCGGGTATGGACCGGGTCCCTCAGCCGCGATGACCGACCCACTAGGGGCACAGGGGCGTGGGTCACTTACCCTCCCTTCCAAGACTCCCTCCACCTCGCGTCTCCGTATGGCCGCCACCACTTCCACTATGTCGGCCTCCCACTCCTCCAGGAGGAGCTGCATGCGGACCTGCAGACGGCTGCTTAGCTGGACGGTCCGGACTTCCACCCGCGCCGCGATGCAAGGCGCGGGGACCACGGTGTTGTTGGTCGGACTCAGCATCCTTAGCAGCGGCTTCTTCCAGGAACCAGTAAATGGCCGCAGAGTCCTGGCGTCCCTGCTTCTGTAGCCGCGGCTACATGCGTCCAGCCGCCATCGCGTCCCCCTTAGCTCTTTCCGGCCCCTCCTCTCTCGGGGCGGGGTTTTGGCCTTCGCGCTTCTACTGCTCGAGAAGACGCTCGAGCGGGAACTTTTCGCGCCAAAGATGGCGGCTTCTGAAATTTTTCTGCCGGATGTCTCCGGCGGTAACAAGGCGCACCTCTACCTGACGGCAGAGCGGTAAGATCCTGTTCGTGACGCCAAGTTGTCGCGGGCGGGGAGGAGGGTGTCAGCACACCGCGCTCACCCCTTCTGCTCGGGTCCGGCAGTTGCTCCTGGTGGCTCGAGCTGCGGGCCGGATCCCGGGGTGTCTCGAGCGACACTCCTCGCCCGTGAGTGAAAAGGGGGTGTTTGTTGGGATTATAGTTCGTGACGCCACCCACGGTTGTGGTGATGGCACCACCGCTGCTCAGTGTGGGGGTCCCGGGGATGGTGATGGGAGCAGCCAGGTGTTGTGTTGCCCCTCCGTGGGTAGGGGTTGGTGATCCCGGGGCCCGGTGAAGAGATGCAAGGTGTAGGGCCTGGAGGGCGCAGGGACGCGGGGGCAGCACTGTGCCTTGCGGCACTATGGTACTCACTCAGCCTGACACGGACACAGTTTGTACGGTAAACCAACGGCTGGTAGGACGGTCCCACAGACGGCTGCACCTGCACTCCCGGTAGGTGACGGTGACTTCTCTCTTCCTTGCACCTGTGTGGTCTGGTGGTATCGGTGGATTCCCTCCGGTTACCCGCTCCCCGACTGCAATCTGGGCCGGAGGAGCTCTACACTTTGCCCGCAGGCGCTGGCCCTGGGGAAACTGGTGCCTTGGCGGTGGCGGTGTCTCCCCGTTAATGGTCGGGCTGTTGCCGTCAATCGGGACTTTGTTGCTGGGGGGATCTGCGTCCCCTTCGCTGACGGATTCGGCAAATTGGGCGACTCCTAGCCTTGCCGGGGTCCGAGAGGCCCCTGCCCTGGTGCTGACTGTCCTTCGGAACACTGCTCCAGACCACCGGGCACACAGCCAACGGGGTCCTTCCAGGAACTTCCGAACTGTCCCACTCCGGACAGTCACCGTCGTCGCTGACCTTGCTGTTCTAGCCCTACACACAGCTGGGCTCTCAGGCTCTGTCACCACTTCTTGCTTTCCTCCTGTTCCACTTTCCTTTCCTTCACTTTCACTTCTTGTTGTTTACTCTAGCCCCTGCCTGGGCTACTCCTCACTCCTTCCACTTCCTCCTCCCTGACAGGACTCCTCTCTCCAGCTCTCCCCTGAGCTAACTGCCTGGTTTACTTCCTGCCTCCAGAGTCCTGAGCTCCTTGGTGGGCGGAGCCAACCGCCTGGCCCACCCCCTGGTGTGCATCAACAGACTCTTGGAGGGAGGCAACAAGGATTTCTGGTTAGCAGGTGTGCCTACCTGGAGTGTGGGGTATAGTGGTGTTGTTATCTGTGTCCCCTGGCTTGCCCAGGGCGACACAATTGCAGTCGGGGAGCGGGTAACCGGTTGGAATCCACCGCTACCAAACAGACATTTCAAAGGTGCATGGAAGAGACCGTCACCGCTAACTGCAGAGAACCGCAGAACCGTGAACCGTCCGAGGGACCCGTCCAACCAGCCGTTTGTTTACCGAGAACTGTGTCGTGTTTACTGGCTGAGTGAGTACCTCAGTGCCGCAAGGCACAGCGCTGCCCCTGCGCCCCTGCACCCCACTGGGCCCCGGGATCACCAACCCCTACCCACGGAGGGGCGACACAACAACTGGCTGCTCCACATCACCATCCCCGGGATCCCCATATTGAGCAGCGGTGGTGAAATCACCACAACCGTGGGTGGCATCACGAACTATAACAATCCCCACACCCAACAACCCCCCTTTTCACTCATGGGCGAGGAGTGTCGCTCGAGAAACCCCGGGATCCGGCCCACCGCTCGAGCCACCACTGAGCAGCTGCCGGACCCGAGCAGAAGGGGTGAGCGCGGTGTGCTGACACCCTCCTCCCCGCCCGTGACATATGCAGATGGTCCTCAGAATGTATAGTAACATGGCAAGTGGCGTAGCTGGGTATGACGCGGGTGTGACGCCCTGGGCAAGCCAGGGGTCACAGGTCATCACACCCTACATCCCAGTTAGGAACACCAAGGCTACTAAAATCCTTCTTGCCTTCCTCCAGGGGCTGATGTTCACACCAGGGGGTGGGCCAGGCGGTTGGCTCCGCCCACCAGTTCACAGCCCTGGAGGCGGGAGGAACCAGGCAGTCAAGTGAGGGAAGTGAAAGTGAGAGGAAGCAAGATAGAGTTTGGACAGGAAGAAGTCAAGTGAGGGAAGTAAAAGTGAGAGGAGGAAAGCCTGAAGTGGGTCCGGCTGTGTGCAGGACAGAGTCAGCAAGGTCAGCAACGGCGGTGACAGTCTGGAGGGGGACTGCTCGGAGGTTGCAGGAAGGACCGCGGACGGGTAGTGGCCCGGCGGTCTGGAGCAGTATACGAAGAGCAGTCAGCACCATTGGCAGGGGCCTTTCGGATCCCGGCAAGGCTAGGAGTCGCCGTAAATTTGCCAAATCCGTCAGTGAAGGGTACGTCTGTCTCCAAACAACCAAGTCCCGATTGAAGGCAATAGTCCAACCATTGAGGAGAGACACCGCCACCGCCAGGGCACCAGTTTCTCAGGGCCAGCGCCTGCGGGCAAAGTAGGGCTCCTCCGGCCCATATCCAAGCCGGGGAGCGGGTTACCGGTGGGAACCCATCGCTACCAACACAGGAACATTAGGTGCAGGACAAAGGGACATCACCGTCACCTACTGGGAGAGCAAGTGCAGCCGTCCGTGGGAACCGCCTTTCCAGCCGTGTGTTTTACCGAGAACTGTGTCATCGTCTCAGGCTGAGTGAGTACCACAGTGCCGCTAGGCACAGCGCTGCCCCCGCGTCCCTGCGCCCACCAAGCCCTGCATCTCCCAACTCATCACTGGGCCCCGGGATCACCAACCCCTACCCACGGAGGGGCAACACAACAACTGGCTGCTCCATACCATCCTTCCCGGGATCCCCACACAAGAGCAGCGGTGGTGCTAACAAATCACCACAACCGTGGGTGGCTTCACGGACAATAACCAATCCCCACACCCAAAACCCCCTTTCACTCACGGGTGAGGAGCGCCGCTAGAGTCCCCGGGATCCGGCCCGTCGCTCGAGCCACCGAGCAGCAGCAGGCTGCAGCAGCCGCGGCAGCCGGACCCGAGCAGCAGTGGGAGAGCGCGGCGTCCCCTCCTCCGCCCGCGACAACTTGGCGTCACGAACAGGATCTTACCCCTCTGCCGTTGGGTAGAGGTGCGCCTTGTGACCGCCGGAGGTATCCGGCTGAAAAATTTCGGAAGTCGCCATCTTTGGCGCGAAAAGTTCCCGCTCGAGCGTCTTCTCGAGTAGCAGAGGCGCAAAGGCCAAAACTCCGCCCCAAGAGAGGAGGGGCCGGAAAGAGCGAAGGGCGACGCGATGGCGGCTGGACGCATGTGAAGTGGCTATAAAAGCAGGGACGCCAGGACCCTGTGGCCATCTTGTTGCTAGTTCCTGGAAAGCACGACTGCCGAGATGTCCGCTCCAGCTAATAACAGTGAGACCCCCGCGCCCGGCACGGCGACGTGGTTGAGGGACCGGACCGTCCCGCTGAGTAATCGTCTGCAGGCCGATATGCAACTCCTCCTGGAGGAGTGGGAGACCGACATGGTGGACGTGGTGGCTGCTATGTGGAGACGCGAGGTGGAAGAGGATTTAGAGGAGCGGGTAAGCGACCCACGCTCCTGTATTCCTGAGGGATCGGCCATTGGAGCTGCCTCTCTCCCCGCTACCCGTGATAGCTGCTGCCGCCCCGCCATTAGGCCCGCTACCTGCCCAACCGGTAGCGATACCCTGCCCAGCCGCTCCGGCGGACCAGGCGGCTGCAGACGTCCGGGACTTCTCTGAAGTACACCAGGGGGAACCGCTAGGACCGCGGCCCCTTGACAGCATGGTGCCAGTAGTTCCGGCAGTGATTGTGCCAGACCTCGAGCCTGGAACCGTGGCCTGGATGAAAGCCCGGGTGATGCAATTCCACCAGCGTCAGCAGGATCAGATCTTCCGGATGATGGAGCAGTGGACTCATGAGGTGGAGGAGCTGATTACAACTGTCCCGATGTACGGAGGGGAAATGGATGTAGTAGAACCGACTGGTGACCCACGTCCCTATGTCCTACCAGGACCGGCCGCTGCGGCTGAGGGGCCCGGCCTAGTCTCGGCCTATGCATCACCCTTGCCGTTATTTATGGGGCGCCTCAGTGTAAGCTCGCCTAATCTGCTGCTCCGTGCTACCGCAGAAGGGTCTGAAATGCTGGAGGCCAGGCTGCGGCAGCTGGCGGCAACCCGCCTGACGCAGGAACAAGAGATGACGACTCCTGCCCCAGCCCCGGGTCCGCTGTTGAGTTTGAAGAGGCAAGTGAGCGTTCCTGCTATGTAGGAGACCCTGTGGTTGTCCATACCCCGTGTACCGGTGGAAATGGGTACCGGGTACCCCTGTCACAGCAGGCATGTCAGTGCATGTTTGATATGCTGGTGGCAGAGGATGGGTCTGCCTCAGCAGAAGAATCTGAGTAAGCCAGCGGATGCCCGCTGCAGCAGTCCCCGTTGGGACCACCACTGAGTTGATTGTTTGAAAAGTTTGAAAAAGTTGCAAATGATAAGTGAAATGGAACCGAAAAATGATCTGATGTGACCGTGATTGAGAGGAAACCGGCCGTTGCCGGCACCGTTGTCCCCGTGGGGACCGTTTGAAAGTTGTTTTGCATGGAGGACTTTCCATGGACAAGCCCGTGAACTTGCAGGGCAACCACAAACGTTAGTGGCATGTAAATAAGTTGTTTTACCGTTACCGTTTCCGCATTGCCGCCTCCGGAGAGGCAGGTTGGAGGGAGGGCCCTCAGCAGAGCAGGCTGGGGCCCAGCCACCACAGGAACCGGTAGCTACCCTCTGGAGGGGAAGGACAGATCCCGCTCGGGTGACTTGTGCTGGACTTGGGTAAAGGGGTGCTGCCTGGGTTTTAGGGGCAGCATCAGGGCCAGGTTGCTTGGGTGGGAGAGAGCGGAAACCGTAACCGTAAACCGTTAGTAACGTTTAAGAAATGTGCCTCCCGTTGTGGGATGATGCTATGCATTAAAATGTTACCGTTTACCTTTTTTACAATTTACAGAAAATAAAACCGGTGTTGGACAGGCAGCCCGCGGACGGTCTGCATTTTGCTAAGGGGGAATGTGACACCCTGGGAAAGCCAGGGGTCACAGGTCATCACACCACCACACCCTACATCCCACTTAGGAACACCAAGGCTACTAAAATCCTTGTTGCCTTCCTCCAGGGGCTGATGTTCACACCAGGGGGTGGGCCAGGCGGTTGGCTCCGCCCACTGAGGAGTTCACAGCCCTGGAGGCGGGAAGAACCACGCAGTCAAGTGAGGGAAGTGAAAGTGAGAGGAAGCAAGATAGAGTTTGGACAGGAAGAAGTCAAGTGAGGGAAGTAAAAGTGAGAGGAGGAAAGCCTGAAGTGGGTCCGGCTGTGTGCAGGACAGAGTCAGCAAGGTCAGCAACGGCGGTGACAGTCTGGAGGGGGACTGCTCGGAGGTTGCTGGAAGGACCGCGGACGGGTAGTGGCCCGGCGGTCTGGAGCAGTATACGAAGAGCAGTCAGCACCATTGGCAGAGGCCTTTCGGATCCCGGCAAGGCTAGGAGTCGCCGTAAATTTGCCAAATCCATCAGTGAAGGGGACGTCTGTCTCCAAACAACCAAGTCCCGATTGAAGGCAACAGTCCAACCATTGAGGAGAGACACCGCCACCGCCAGGGCACCAGTTTCTCAGGGCCAGCTCCTGCGGGCAAAGTAGGGCTCCTCCGGCCCATATCCAAGCCGGGGAGCGGGTTACCGGTGGGAACCCATCGCTACCAACACAGGAACATTAGGTGCAGGACAAAGGGACATCACCGTCACCTACTGGGAGAGCAAGTGCAGCCGTCCGTGGGAACCGTCTTTCCAGCTGTGTGTTGTACCGAGAACTGTGTCATCGTCTCAGGCTGAGTGAGTACCACAGTGCCGCTAGGCAAAGCGCTGCCCCCTCGTCCCTGCGCCCACCAAGCCCTGCATCTCCCAACTCATCACTGGGCCCCGGGATCACCAACCCCTACCCACGGAGGGGCAACACAACAACTGGCTGCTCCATACCATCCTTCCCGGGATCCCCACACAAGAGCAGCGGTGGTGCTAACAAATCACCACAACCGTGGGTGGCGTCACGGACAATAACCAATCCCCACACCCAAAACCCCCTTTCACTCACGGGCGAGGAGCGCCGCTAGAGTCACCGGGATCCGGCCCATCGCTCGAGCCACCGAGCAGCAGCAGGCCGCAGCAGCCGCGGCAGCCGCGGCAGCCGGACCCGAGCAGCAGTGGGAGAGCGCGGCGTCCCCTCCTCCGCCCGCGACACGGGTATGACGTTTGACCGAAACAACTGGTCCTTCAAGTTCTTCACAATATAAACCACTATTCACATTGATCTTAAGTGCAAAGTTTCTACATCTACTTGAGACGGTTTTGGACCCTACTTGTGCACCACTCCACGTGCCGTGTGTATCAACCTACATGTTTTGTGCAGGGAACAAAGTGAGGGGAAATTATTTATTCAGGAGCGCAGTAATTCTCATCAGTACTGTAGTTCCAGTATGGTCTGATAAAGACTGATAACTACAACTCCTAGTACAGTGGAACCTCGCTTAACGAGTAACCCAGTTAGCGAGTATTTTGCCTAACGAGCAAAGCTTGCTGTAAATTTGTAACTCAGTTTACGAGAAAGCTTTGCTCTACGAGCAAAATATGCAAAACTGCATTATAAAAATTTTTTTTGAGATTTTTGGCAAAAAATTGCAATTTCTTGAGCTGCTTCGCCACGTCACGGCAAATCTCATTTGAAGCAGTCCTACACTAAAATATTTTTATAAAATGTGCCATGCGGCCTCACATATAAATAGCAGAACTGCTCTCAGCAGCACTCACCTGGTCTATTGCAGTCCCGTACCCATGACTGAGTCATGGCTGTGGGCGGGACAGGTCCAAGCAAATGCTGCATGAAGTATATATATAGCCTGTGGACAAAGCCTGATGACCCAATGTGAACAGTCACCAAACGCCAAAATCTATACAGATGGAATACATCCAAAATTGGGGTGCATAGCAAGGTGGAGGTCAACCACCGACCAATTCAACAAAGAAACAACAAAGAGCCAGCACCAATGTGCACTAAGGCATCAAATATTCCAAACTGCATTATAAAAATTTTTTTTTTTTTTTTTGGGATGTATTCCATCTGTATAGATTTTGGCGTTTGGTGACTGTTCACATTGGGTCATCAGGCTTTGTCCACAGGCTATATATATACTTCATGCAGCATTTGCTTGGACCTGTCCCGCCCACAGCCATGACTCAGTCATGGGTACGGGACTGCAATAGACCAGGTGAGTGCTGCTGAGAGCAGTTCTGCTATTTATATGTGAGGCCGCATGGCACATTTTATAAAAATATTTTAGTGTAGGACTGCTTCAAATGAGATTTGCCGTGACGTGGCGAAGCAGCTCAAGAAATTGCAATTTTTTGCCAAAAATCTCAAAAAAATTTTTATAATGCAGTTTGGAATATTTGATGCCTTGGTGCACATTGGTGCTGGCTCTTTGTTGTTTCTTTGTTGAATTGGTCGGTGGTTGACCTCCACCTTGCTATGCACCCCAATTTGGGATGTATTCCATCTGTATAGATTTTGGCGTTTGGTGACTGTTCACATTGGGTCATCAGGCTTTGTCCACAGGCTATATATATACTTCATGCAGCATTTGCTTGGACCTGTCCCGCCCACAGCCATGACTCAGTCATGGGTACGGGACTGCAATAGACCAGGTGAGTGCTGCTGAGAGCAGTTCTGCTATTTATATGTGAGGCCGCATGGCACATTTTATAAAAATATTTTAGTGTAGGACTGCTTCAAATGAGATTTGCCGTGACGTGGCGAAGCAGCTCAAGAAATTGCAATTTTTTGCCAAAAATCTCAAAAAAATTTTTATAATGCAGTTTGGAATATTTGATGCCTTGGTGCACATTGGTGCTGGCTCTTTGTTGTTTCTTTGTTGAATTGGTCGGTGGTTGACCTCCACCTTGCTATGCACCCCAATTTGGGATGTATTCCATCTGTATAGATTTTGGCGTTTGGTGACTGTTCACATTGGGTCATCAGGCTTTGTCCACAGGCTATATATATACTTCATGCAGCATTTGCTTGGACCTGTCCCGCCCACAGCCATGACTCAGTCATGGGTACGGGACTGCAATAGACCAGGTGAGTGCTGCTGAGAGCAGTTCTGCTATTTATATGTGAGGCCGCATGGCACATTTTATAAAAATATTTTAGTGTAGGACTGCTTCAAATGAGATTTGCCGTGACGTGGCGAAGCAGCTCAAGAAATTGCAATTTTTTGCCAAAAATCTCAAAAAAAAAAAAAAAAAAATTTTTATAATGCAGTTTGGAATATTTGATGCCTTGGTGCACATTGGTGCTGGCTCTTTGTTGTTTCTTTGTTGAATTGGTCGGTGGTTGACCTCCACCTTGCTATGCACCCCAATTTGGGATGTATTCCATCTGTATAGATTTTGGCGTTTGGTGACTGTTCACATTGGGTCATCAGGCTTTGTCCACAGGCTATATATATACTTCATGCAGCATTTGCTTGGACCTGTCCCGCCCACAGCCATGACTCAGTCATGGGTACGGGACTGCAATAGACCAGGTGAGTGCTGCTGAGAGCAGTTCTGCTATTTATATGTGAGGCCGCATGGCACATTTTATAAAAATATTTTAGTGTAGGACTGCTTCAAATGAGATTTGCCGTGACGTGGCGAAGCAGCTCAAGAAATTGCAATTTTTTGCCAAAAATCTCAAAAAAATTTTTATAATGCAGTTTGGAATATTTGATGCCTTGGTGCACATTGGTGCTGGCTCTTTGTTGTTTCTTTGTTGAATTGGTCGGTGGTTGACCTCCACCTTGCTATGCACCCCAATTTGGGATGTATTCCATCTGTATAGATTTTGGCGTTTGGTGACTGTTCACATTGGGTCATCAGGCTTTGTCCACAGGCTATATATATACTTCATGCAGCATTTGCTTGGACCTGTCCCGCCCACAGCCATGACTCAGTCATGGGTACGGGACTGCAATAGACCAGGTGAGTGCTGCTGAGAGCAGTTCTGCTATTTATATGTGAGGCCGCATGGCACATTTTATAAAAATATTTTAGTGTAGGACTGCTTCAAATGAGATTTGCCGTGACGTGGCGAAGCAGCTCAAGAAATTGCAATTTTTTGCCAAAAATCTCAAAAAAATTTTTATAATGCAGTTTGGAATATTTGATGCCTTGGTGCACATTGGTGCTGGCTCTTTGTTGTTTCTTTGTTGAATTGGTCGGTGGTTGACCTCCACCTTGCTATGCACCCCAATTTGGGATGTATTCCATCTGTATAGATTTTGGCGTTTGGTGACTGTTCACATTGGGTCATCAGGCTTTGTCCACAGGCTATATATATACTTCATGCAGCATTTGCTTGGACCTGTCCCGCCCACAGCCATGACTCAGTCATGGGTACGGGACTGCAATAGACCAGGTGAGTGCTGCTGAGAGCAGTTCTGCTATTTATATGTGAGGCCGCATGGCACATTTTATAAAAATATTTTAGTGTAGGACTGCTTCAAATGAGATTTGCCGTGACGTGGCGAAGCAGCTCAAGAAATTGCAATTTTTTGCCAAAAATCTCAAAAAAATTTTTATAATGCAGTTTGGAATATTTGATGCCTTGGTGCACATTGGTGCTGGCTCTTTGTTGTTTCTTTGTTGAATTGGTCGGTGGTTGACCTCCACCTTGCTATGCACCCCAATTTGGGATGTATTCCATCTGTATAGATTTTGGCGTTTGGTGACTGTTCACATTGGGTCATCAGGCTTTGTCCACAGGCTATATATATACTTCATGCAGCATTTGCTTGGACCTGTCCCGCCCACAGCCATGACTCAGTCATGGGTACGGGACTGCAATAGACCAGGTGAGTGCTGCTGAGAGCAGTTCTGCTATTTATATGTGAGGCCGCATGGCACATTTTATAAAAATATTTTAGTGTAGGACTGCTTCAAATGAGATTTGCCGTGACGTGGCGAAGCAGCTCAAGAAATTGCAATTTTTTGCCAAAAATCTCAAAAAAATTTTTATAATGCAGTTTGGAATATTTGATGCCTTGGTGCACATTGGTGCTGGCTCTTTGTTGTTTCTTTGTTGAATTGGTCGGTGGTTGACCTCCACCTTGCTATGCACCCCAATTTGGGATGTATTCCATCTGTATAGATTTTGGCGTTTGGTGACTGTTCACATTGGGTCATCAGGCTTTGTCCACAGGCTATATATATACTTCATGCAGCATTTGCTTGGACCTGTCCCGCCCACAGCCATGACTCAGTCATGGGTACGGGACTGCAATAGACCAGGTGAGTGCTGCTGAGAGCAGTTCTGCTATTTATATGTGAGGCCGCATGGCACATTTTATAAAAATATTTTAGTGTAGGACTGCTTCAAATGAGATTTGCCGTGACGTGGCGAAGCAGCTCAAGAAATTGCAATTTTTTGCCAAAAATCTCAAAAAAATTTTTATAATGCAGTTTGGAATATTTGATGCCTTGGTGCACATTGGTGCTGGCTCTTTGTTGTTTCTTTGTTGAATTGGTCGGTGGTTGACCTCCACCTTGCTATGCACCCCAATTTGGGATGTATTCCATCTGTATAGATTTTGGCGTTTGGTGACTGTTCACATTGGGTCATCAGGCTTTGTCCACAGGCTATATATATACTTCATGCAGCATTTGCTTGGACCTGTCCCGCCCACAGCCATGACTCAGTCATGGGTACGGGACTGCAATAGACCAGGTGAGTGCTGCTGAGAGCAGTTCTGCTATTTATATGTGAGGCCGCATGGCACATTTTATAAAAATATTTTAGTGTAGGACTGCTTCAAATGAGATTTGCCGTGACGTGGCGAAGCAGCTCAAGAAATTGCAATTTTTTGCCAAAAATCTCAAAAAAATTTTTATAATGCAGTTTGGAATATTTGATGCCTTGGTGCACATTGGTGCTGGCTCTTTGTTGTTTCTTTGTTGAATTGGTCGGTGGTTGACCTCCACCTTGCTATGCACCCCAATTTGGGATGTATTCCATCTGTATAGATTTTGGCGTTTGGTGACTGTTCACATTGGGTCATCAGGCTTTGTCCACAGGCTATATATATACTTCATGCAGCATTTGCTTGGACCTGTCCCGCCCACAGCCATGACTCAGTCATGGGTACGGGACTGCAATAGACCAGGTGAGTGCTGCTGAGAGCAGTTCTGCTATTTATATGTGAGGCCGCATGGCACATTTTATAAAAATATTTTAGTGTAGGACTGCTTCAAATGAGATTTGCCGTGACGTGGCGAAGCAGCTCAAGAAATTGCAATTTTTTGCCAAAAATCTCAAAAAAATTTTTATAATGCAGTTTGGAATATTTGATGCCTTGGTGCACATTGGTGCTGGCTCTTTGTTGTTTCTTTGTTGAATTGGTCGGTGGTTGACCTCCACCTTGCTATGCACCCCAATTTGGGATGTATTCCATCTGTATAGATTTTGGCGTTTGGTGACTGTTCACATTGGGTCATCAGGCTTTGTCCACAGGCTATATATATACTTCATGCAGCATTTGCTTGGACCTGTCCCGCCCACAGCCATGACTCAGTCATGGGTACGGGACTGCAATAGACCAGGTGAGTGCTGCTGAGAGCAGTTCTGCTATTTATATGTGAGGCCGCATGGCACATTTTATAAAAATATTTTAGTGTAGGACTGCTTCAAATGAGATTTGCCGTGACGTGGCGAAGCAGCTCAAGAAATTGCAATTTTTTGCCAAAAATCTCAAAAAAATTTTTATAATGCAGTTTGGAATATTTGATGCCTTGGTGCACATTGGTGCTGGCTCTTTGTTGTTTCTTTGTTGAATTGGTCGGTGG
>NC_134356.1:395870676-395915135 GCF_048569485.1 Anomaloglossus baeobatrachus
CGGGGGAACCCCAAAAAGCGTACCTGGACCTCTGTACCGAGGACGCCATTGACTATGTGACCCTGAAAGCCGAAATACTGGCTCGGTTGGGGGTGAATACCTATGTACGGGCTCAGCGGGTAAATCAGTGGTTCTATGAGGAAGCTAAACCCGTACGCTCCCAGGCCTATGACTTGTTGCATCTTGTAAAAAAGTGGTTGCAGCCTGACACTCTGAGCCCGGCGCAAATGGTGGAAAGGGTAGTAGTGGATCGTTTTGTGCGCACTTTACCCGTCACCGTTCAACGGTGGGTAGGACAGGGTGACCCGAGTACCCTGGACCAATTAGTGTCCCTGGTAGAGCGGCATGTGGCTACGCAGGACTTGATACGGGACACTGAGACTTTGCGTACCGCCCGTCGGACCGGCCCCTCCAAGCCTAGGGCCAAGGACCCACCGCTGACAACGGTGCAGGAGTCCCCTACCGTCCCGTCTGAGGCCGCGGCCGCCGTTCCTGAGGTCCGGAAGGTTCTGTACCCTAAACGACAACCCGTCAAGGGGGTTTCCGTTCCCATTAGATGTTGGCGGTGCCAGCGGGTGGGACATATGGAAGCCCAGTGTCCACTCACCACGGAGCCCATGGATTGTGGGGTTACCCGGCGGGGTTCAATGTATGCTCAGGTGGTGTGTACCGCTGACCTGGTCTCCCCAGAGACGGAGCCCCACTTGTGCCAAATACAGGTGAATGGATGTCCGGTTACAGGATTGTTGGATTCCGGAAGCTTAGTGACCCTTGTGCGATCCACCTTGAGGGCTAAAGTAAAGGCCACAGGACGTACCGTGGGGGTGGTTTGCATACATGGGGACCGCCGCGACTATCCCACGGGGATTGTCACCATCACAGCACCTTGCGGTCAGGTGCAACATGAGGTGGGACTTCTTAACACTCTTCCTTATGACGTGATCCTAGGAAGGGATCTGCCCTATTTTTGGACTTTATGGAGGGGACCCCCTAAGTCCCCTCAGTTATTGGTCAGTCCGGGACCTGAGCCCTACAATCCTGAATCCGGGACGCCTGCCGTAGGGGTCACCATGATAGGGACAGAGTGTGAACCCGATAGGTCACCCCTAGAGGTATTGGCAGGAGAGGCTGAGATGGTCGAGCCCATCCCGGAGTTGGAGGCGTCCCCGGATACGTTTGGGACAGCCCAACTCCAGGACCCTACGTTAATACATGCCCGGAGTCGGGTGACAGTAGTTGACGGGGTGGCACAGCTGCCCGATGCCCAGATAAGGTACCCCCATTTCGCTCTTAAGCAGGATTTACTCTACCGGGTAGATGAAATACGGGGCGTGGGGGTAGAACAGTTGGTGGTACCCCAGCCGCATCGCCGGCGGGTCCTCGACTTGGCTCATAAACACCTGATGAGTGGCCACCTAGGGGTCAAGAAAACGCAGGAGCGAATATTGCAAAGGTTCTATTGGCCCGGGGTCTTTGGGGAGGTAAAACGGTTCTGCGAAACCTGCCCGGAGTGTCAGCTTACCGCACCCCTGACCCATTTTCGCAGTCCGTTGGTACCGTTACCCATTATAGAAGTCCCTTTTGAACGGATAGGGATGGATCTGGTGGGGCCCCTCGTAAAGTCCGCTCGAGGGCACCAACACATCCTAGTGATCGTTGACTATGCCACCCGGTATCCCGAGGCGATACCTCTCAGACATACTGCAGCAAAGCTTATAGCTCGGGAGTTGTTTGCGGTGTTCTGCCGGGTGGGGTTGCCCAAGGAGATCCTTACGGATCAGGGGACCCCATTCATGTCTAAAGTGACCAAAGAGCTATGCCGGCTACTCCAGATCAAGCAGTTGCGTACGTCTGTGTATCATCCTCAAACGGACGGTTTAGTCGAGCGTTTCAATAAAACCCTGAAAACCATGCTCAAAAGGGTGATCTCCAAAGACGGGAAAGACTGGGATATGATGCTTCCCTATTTGATGTTTGCCATACGAGAGGTGCCACAGGCATCCACGGGGTTTTCGCCTTTTGAATTGTTATACGGGCGACATCCCCGGGGATTGTTGGACCTGGCAAAGGAAACATGGGAGCAAGAGCCCACCCCCCATAAAAGTGTGATTGAACACATTTTGGGTATGCAGAACCGCATAAGCGCAGTCATGCCAATTGTGAAGGAGCATTTACAGGAGGCTCAGACCGCGCAAAGCGGCCGCTACAATAGACAAGCCACCATGCGGACCTTTAAACCCGGGGATCGGGTGTTGGTATTAATCCCCACGGCGGAGAGTAAATTCCTGGCTCAGTGGCAAGGCCCCTACGAGATAAAGGAAAGAGTCGGGGTGGTCAACTATAAAGTATTGCAGCCCGGTAGGCGGAAACCTGAACAAATATACCATGTCAACCTATTAAAACCTTGGCAGGAACGGGAAAGCCTGATGGCTGTTTTTTCCCCACCTCCCTCCTCTTCGGGTCGTTCACATCCGGCTCCAGCGACCTCCGGAGAGGACGAACCGGAAGTAAGGATTGGAGAAGCCCTCACCAAGCAACAGAGGCGAGAGGCCAGACGGTTGGTTCAGCAGAACCCCGATGTCTTCTCCGAGCTGCCCGGTAGGACCAGTCTGATACGACATGATATTGTCACCGAGCCCCACCTGAAGGTACGCCTGAAGTCATACCGGGTACCGGAGGCTCGACGACAAGCCATATCGGAGGAAGTAAAGACAATGTTACGCCTGGGGGTCATCGAAAAATCCCGGAGTGAATGGGCTAGTCCGATTGTCCTAATACCAAAACCCGATGGCTCCTTAAGGTTCTGCAATGACTTTAGGAGATTGAACGAAATATCCAAGTTCGATCTCTACCCCATGCCCCGGGTGGATGAGCTGATTGATAGGCTGGGACAGGCGCGATATTTTACCACGCTCGACCTGACCAAGGGGTACTGGCAGGTGCCACTGACGGAGTCCGCCAAGGAGAAAACCGCTTTTGTTACGCCGGAGGGTCTCTTCCACTATGTTGTCTTGCATTCTGGGTTACATGGCGCTCCGGCCACGTTCCAGAGGTTGATGGACTTGGTGCTGGAACCCCACCAGGCGTATGCATCAGCGTACCTTGATGACATCATTATTTACAGCTCCGATTGGCAGACCCACTTGGAACAGGTACAAGCGGTGGTGGACGCGCTTCGAACAGCCGGATTGACAGCCAATCCCAAGAAATGTGCGTTGGGACTCACGGAAGCCCGCTACTTGGGCTACGTGATAGGCCAAGGAGTGATTAAGCCCCAAATTAACAAGGTTGAGGCGATCCAGAAGTGGCCTAGACCCCTGACCACGAAGCAGTTTAGGGCCTTCCTGGGTATCGTGGGGTACTACAGGAGGTTTGTAAAAGATTTTGCGGGACTATCAGCCCCCTTGACGGACCTTCTCAAAGGCAAGAAGTCCGTCATGGTGCGCTGGACTCCGCAGGCCGAGGACTCCTTCCGGGCCCTGAAGGGGGTCCTGTGCGGACAGCCCGTTCTTGTAAACCCTGATTTCCGGAAGGAGTTCATAGTGCAGACTGACGCCTCGGAGGTCGGCCTGGGGGCAGTACTGTCTCAGGTGGTTCAGGGGGAGGAACACCCCGTCACCTTCTTAAGTAGGAAGCTCACCCCTCCCGAGCGGAATTATAGCGTAGTGGAGAAGGAGTGCCTGGCGATCAAGTGGGCCTTGGAGTCCCTACGCTATTACCTGCTGGGACGGCAGTTTCGCTTGGTGACGGATCACTCTCCGCTGGTCTGGATGCGGTCCGCCAAGGAACGGAATGCCCGGGTTACCCGGTGGTTCCTTTCTCTGCAGAACTTCCGGTTAACGGTTGAACACCGGGCCGGTGGGTTGCAGGGCAACGCCGATGCCTTGTCCCACGGCCCGTGTTTGATGGCTGGAGTTCAACCCCGCACGCTTGAACTGAGGGGGGGGTGTGTGTGAGACTGTGACCGGGGTTATCTATGACGGCCGGTATGTCTCGCCCCGGTTGTGCTCACTCCATGATGGAAAGTAGATCCACTCTAGGGTTAATGCTGTTTCCCTACAGGCTGAAGGAAGGGTTAAATAGAATCAGGAACAAGGGCAGGTGTGCCGGGTGTGGGGGAGTGAACAGAACTCCCTGAGCTCTCTGCTGGAGAAGCACATGTATTTTTGTTGTGGACTTTTGTTTGGACATTAAAACCGTGTGCTGTGAACCTTAATGCCTGGATCCCGTGTCTTCTGCTGCGCAGCCGACCACGCTACCTCACAATATATATATATATATATATATATATATATATATATATATACAGAGAGAGAGAAGCCCGTAACTGCGAGTGGTACTGGAGTTACATCGGGTACCACGCGCTCTCTCCCCGCCCCCTGCAGCACCATACCGCCATTACAGGGCCTGATTGCGTTTCTCCGGTACCTGTTTGCATACATGTGACAGGTACCGGAGAAAACACGAGTCTGTGAAATAAAAAGATTTTCCATATTTACCTGCTTTCTTCAGCTCTGCTGCCTCCCGCTCCTGACCACCGCTCATTCATTGATTATTCACCGCACTCAGGACCTGGAAGCCGGAGCATCGCGATGACAGCACCGGGCACAGCACCATTGAGGACATCACCGCAGGGACAGGTGAGTATTCTGCAAGCACAGTGACCTCCAGGAGGTCATCAGAGTTTCCAATGAACTCTGATGACCACCCTGCGACACCCACGCTACAGCTTCATGGGTTCATCAGAGTTCATTGGGAACTGTAACGAGTCCCCGAGATGCTCCGGCTTCCAGGTTCTCAACACACACACACACACCTGTATACTCACCCAGCGATGCGGTCCCCAGCGCTGTCCCTGCTTCCAGCTGCCTACTGCAGTGAATATTCAGTGAGTATAATTACCAGCGATAAGGAGCGGCAGGCAGCAGAGCCAGAGGCAGCAGAGCCAGAGACAGCAGAGCCAGAGACAGCAGAGCCAGAGACAGCAGAGCCAGAGACAGCAGAGCTGGAGAGAGGTAAATATAGAAAATCTTTTTATTAAAAAGACCCGTGTTTTCTCTGGTACTTGTCACACTGATGTCACACAGATCACATCAGTGTGCGATCCATGTGACACCCCTGCTGCCGGAGAAAAAACGGACATGTGTGCGTGCAGGGTCACGAGGGGTCACACAGTCCGTAACTTACTGTTTGTATATGAAGGGATAGTATATATACTGTATACAGTATTGGGTAAAACGGAGTTAATTATATTAGTTCGGCCCTCTAAAACCATCCCAATTTTTTCATGCGGCCCCATGGGAAAATTAATTGCCCACCCCTGGTCTAAACAGAACATACAGCCCAGGTCACTCAGAATTTTTATCTTCTGTATATGGTGATTAACATCTGATCTTTGGTCTTTGGTGTTTGACCTGCAAATTCTTGTTCTTGGTGTTTGGTCTTCGGTGCTTGACCTGCAAATTCTTGTTCTTGGTGTTTGGTCTTCGGTGCTTGACCTGCAAATTCTTGTTCTTGGTGTTTGGTCTTCGGTGCTTGACCTGCGAAGTCTGGTTCTTATTGTGTGGTCTTCGGTGCTTGACCTGTGAAGTCTGGTTCTTGGTGTTAGGTCTTCAGAGCTTGACCTGTGAAGTCTGGGTCTTGGTGTTTTCTCTTCAGTGCTTGCACTGCGAAGTCTGGTTCTTGGTGTTTGGTCTTTGGTGATTGCACAGCGCAGTCTGGTTCTTGGTGTTTGGTCTTCGGTGCTTAACCTGTGAAGTCTGGTTCTTGGTGTTAGGTCTTTGGTGCTTGACCTGTGAAGTCTGGTTCTTGGTGTTTTCTCTTCGGTGCTAGCACGGCGAAGTCTGGTTCTTGGTGTTTCGTCTTGGGTGCTTGACCTATGAAGTCTGGTTCTCAGTGTTTCGTCTTCTGTGCTTGACCTGTGAAGTCTGCTTCTCAGTGTATGGTCTTCGGCGCTTGTGCTGTTAAGTCTGGTTCTTGCTGTTAGGGTTTCAGTGCTTGCATTGCAAAATTCAAACTCTTCCCTCAAGGAACACACTATTCTTCAGTTCCTGCCTGCATGGTGCAACTAGCAGATGGCGACATTTGCTTGCATATACTGCAGGGAGTTCGATTAGTGCATCTTCTGTCTGCCATCCCCTTACATCAGCACATCACTAACCGAATATATCATTGATGTCACATCCTGAAAACTATCACATGGAGAGGTGGCTACAGGACGAAGGAAGTATACTGAGCTGTGGATATGAAATGATGGGAGTATACTGAGCTATGCATATGAGTTGACGGGAGTATTCTGAGCTGTGGATATGAGATGATGGGAGAATTCTGAGCTGTAGATATGAGATGATGAAACTGTGCTGTGCATCCGACATAATGGGAGTATATTGCGCTGTGAATCTGAGATTATGGGAATATTCTGAGTTGTGGATATGAGATGATGGGAATATTCTGAGTTGTGGATATGAGATGATGGGAGTATTCTGAGCTGTGATTATGAGATGATGATAGTGAGCTGTGGATCTGAGATGATGGAGTATGTTGAGCTTTTCAGTTAAAAGGTTGTGTAGATACCAGACCATGAAGGTAGCTATGGTGCTGCAGTCTGGGCCCCGCTGGTCACACAATGCTCTCAATTCTTTGACAGAACTCATGCAAGATCCATAACATTGCCCCAGGAGCCATGCGCTGTTATCTGAGCTGGAGCTGTGCCGCCATCTAGTTGAAACATGAAGTATTGCTAACTGCAGAGTGCTGAGGAGATGACATACAACATCTGTACTCTTAGGCTACTTTCACACATCCGGATTTTTGCTCTGCGGCACAATACGGCGTTCTGCAGAAAAACCGCAACCGGCTTTTGTAACGCCGGTTGCGGGTTTTTTTGCATAGACTTACATTAGTGCTGTATTGTGCCGCAGGGGCTTGCGCTCGGTCCGTTTTTTGCCGCATGCGGCAGATTTAGCCGATGCTGCGGCCGGATCGAACATTCCCTGCAACGTTTTTTGCTCCGGCAAAAAACACCGCATCGCGCCGCATCCGGCCGCTGCGGCGCATTTTTCAATGCATACCTATGGAGGCCGGATGCGGCGCGATGCGGAAAAAAACGCATCCGCTCGCTGCATGCGGTTTTTTCCACTGCGCATGCTCAGTAGCATGCCGCAACCGGAAAAAAACGGACGGGCCGCATGTAAAAACTTATGCAAAGGATGCGGTGTTTTCGCCGCATCCGTTGCATAGTTTTCACAGCCGGATTGAGCCGCAGTGCTCAAACCGGATGTGTGAAAGTAGCCTTATCTGCCAGGAGCAGCTCAGATTCCTGGTCTACCCCAGCTGGAGGCAGATGTACAATAGTTGGAACCAGTGCAGCTTCATATTATCAGTTACTTTGCATGTAAGGGACTGAGATAATCCATTTTACTGGTGGAATTTTTAGGATGACATGAGCGCGCATTGTAATAATCTATAACACTGAATGTCCACTTTTATAGAGACCTCAGCACTTTCATGGTTAGCACTTCCTATATGGATATTAGATATAGGATTCTGACATTATCATTTGTATGTGAGTCTATTTTAGTGCGAATTAATGAAATATGTGAAATTGAGAAATCTGAGTCACTTATAATGAGGACTAGTCATCGATGTTAGACAAGCCAGGACCAGCATTTCACTGCAAACCTTGTGGTGTTTTCTCTCGCAGTTTGGAGAGTATACTGAAAGTGAATATGATCGAAAAGAAAGCTCCAAAGAAAGTGAATTCTCTAGACGGAAACTACTTGTATAGGAAAGGATCAGAGAAGAATGTGGGAAATCATTCTGAATAATGGTTCAGAAGTCAATGTGAAATATTGTGATATATCGTTTTGATGAAAGGATCAGAGGTGTATGTAAAGAACTGTTCTAGTGAGGCGATCAGCGGGGAGTGAAACATTTTTTGGGATGACATTATCAGAGGAGGATGGCAAGAATCGATCTGCTGAAAAGATTGAAATGTGAATTATTGTTCTGATAAAATGATTAGAGTAAAATGTAATAACATTTTTGTTGAAAGGATCAGAAATATTGATAATTTTATTTTGATTATAGGATGAGAGGAGCATGTGAGGAATCGTTCTAATAAATTGATCAGAGGAGGATGTAAAGAATCAGTGTGTTGAAAGGATTAGAAAATAATGTCATGAATCATTCTGATAAAAGGATCAGAGGAGATTATGATGAATCTTTCTGACAAAAGAATCAAAGAACAATATTAAAGGGATTGTTGGTTTATCACGAAAGGCTGCAGTCAATCTATGTGACTGTAGACTTGTGAATCCTCACATTGCATGCAGTGGGTACTTTAAGAATTCTTTGATGGTAAGTAAATTGAGTGAGGCCCTGCACATTTAGTCAGAATGTGGCCAGGAGTATTCATATTGCATATGTGATACCCCTGGACTATCAGGTCGTCACATATAGTGATGTGTCAGTCGCGAACGATCTGACACAAAGATCCGGCTCCCTGCTGTGAACGACAGGAGCCGGATCACTAGTGTGAGCCACTGAAATCACTAAGCATCTCTTTTCGCAGTCAAAACCCCGCCCACCCGTGGCTAAACATCTAATTGGGTGCTTGTAAGTGGGCGGGGCTTAGCCGCAGGTGGGAGGGGCTTTGGCGGCGTTTCTATAATCTTAAATACGTGTTCACCTGGGGTGAACACATATTTAATAAGGAGCCGAGAACGAGCTGAAAGATCCGGCTCTTTTTGGTGAGCGGAGCCATAGGAGCCGGATCACTAAAAAGAGCCGGACTGCCCATCACTAGTCACAGGGTATTGCACAATCTGCCATCCCATGCAGTATCCACCTCTTCCTTGGTTTAAGGTCCCTAACTACATGGTGTTGCCTACATCAGCTAATCAAATCCTAGATACACCCTGCACCACACCCACCAAACACATTAGTAGACAGCTTGAGTGGAATAGAGTCTCCCACCTGGGGGGTTAGGGAGGGGAGGTGAGGAGTGAGTAGTCGGTCAGAGTTAGAAGGAGAGTGAGGAAGTAACCCTCGAACTGTGAGGAGCTTAGAGGAGGTCGGGAGCGGGGCTTCTGAAAAACTGTCTAGGTTGCAGATAGTGGTCTGGGCCTAGAGGGGCTGGACCCCCCGGTTGCAGGGGATCGTGGCGAGGGGCACGGATCTGTCAGCCGACAGCCGGCAGCCTTGCACCATCACTGGGCTGAGACCAAGGCACGACGGGGTACGTGGACCCTAGGTCGGGGAGTAGCTTCAGGCAACCTGACAATTTACCCGAGGCGAACGGAGTCTTCAAGAGCCGTTCCCAACCCGCTCCAAAATCAGGGTACTAGTGCAACGAGGGGGATAGGACTTTCCACCCAAAACGGTCCAGAAAATCCCAAGCGTGATCCCTGAGAGCAAGCTCCCACACTTAGCCATAGTGGGGAGCGGGACCCGGCAAGTTTCATACTACCGGGACCACCAACGAAGTAAACTTAGCGCCAGGAGGCAGGTCACGGATCACCAGGCAGCACCACACAGGACCCAAACTAAGCTCCCCTCAGCGGCAGCGGTATCCAGAACTTTGGTTTATCCAGTTGTCGGTGTCAGCTTAATGGACTGAGTGAGTACGCAAGTGACCCCTTTGCACCCAACGGCGCTCCCCCTTCAATCACCGAGCCCCGGGGTATCCCCCTACCTGTGTAGGGTTACAATACCTGGCTGCCCCATTCCATAATCCCCGGGTACTCCCCAACTGCAGCGGTGGTACTCCAATTTACCACACACCACGGGGGCGTCACAAACTCTATAATTCTCCCTGTAAATACCCCCTTCATTTGAGTGGCCGCACAACCACCGGGTCCGGAGACCCTCAAGCCACCGCGGATCCGAAGTCGAGCAGCTTGGCTGCTGGCACGGGGGCAGCACACCTCAAATTCCTGGCGTCACGAACAGGATACGAGCAGGACCCACTTACCTGGGTGATGTGTGCCTTAGAAGTCGAAACCACGAGTCAAAATTCCCGTTACCCCGCCATTTCTGCCATCTTCTGCCATCTTTTGGCGCCAAAAACGCCGTCTTCTCCATCGAAAGCGTGTGAAGCCGAAGTCCCGCCCTTCATCCTGAGAGTCATTCCGGAACCGGAAGTTCCCAGAGGGCCACAGCACCAAAGTGAGTGGTGGGCAAAAACCGAGGGGGCATGACGTTATGTAGCAGCGGAAGAGAAGCAGTGACGCCAGGACTCTGCCATAACGTTCCTGGACCCCGCAGAGGAAAGATGGCGGCTGAGCGGAGCTGGTCACAGGAACGTGCTGTTCCCAGGACCGTGACTTGGATTGAGGAAGAGACAGAGCAGCTTTGCAGAAGGATGCGGACGCAGTTCCTGTTCATACTGGACCACTGGAGGGAAGAGATGAGGAGCCAGGCGATGGCGGTGCGAGCCCGTGAGATCGAAATCCCATTTGAGGAGAGGGTAAGCGGTTGCCCAGTCCCGGATGATTAACCTAATACGGCCGATGCAGCTGTGGGATCTGAACCTCTCCCGCTCCTGGCAAGCACTCCGCCGCCACCACCCCCGTCTTTGGCGGACATCGAGCTGCCTGCTCCCACCATGGCAGCGAAACCTTCAGCTCCCATTTATGAAGAAGCAGCTGCGGAATCCCCAATTCCGTCACCCGACCAGGTTACGATAGTGGTCACCCCGACACTGGCGCGACCAGACCCGGCCGCATCACAGGGCCCGTCCTTAGAGGCGGCGCACCCGGACTCTGCAACCCCGGCTGCGGAGCAGTCGGTTCCTTTCACAATTACCCCCTTCATTTGAGTGGCCGCACAACCACCGGGTCTGGAGACCCTCGAGCCACCGCGGATCCGGATCCGAGCAGCTCGGCTGCTGGCACGGGGGCGGTACACATACTTGTGATCACAGGACCTCTCAGTCTCGCCGCCGGCATCGGAGAATTCTCACAGCCTGCACTGCGCAATGTGAGTATTTACAATACTGCAGTTGTCGCGGGTGGAGGAGTGGATGCTGTGCTCACCCACTGCTCGGGTCCGGCTACTGCTGCTGCTGCTGCTCGGTGGTGGCTCGAGCGGTGGGCCGGATCCCGGGGACTCGAGCGGCATTCCTCGCCCGTGAGTGAAAGGGGGGTGGTGTGTGGTTTGGGGATATTGTCCGTGACGCCACCCACGGTTGTGGTGAGGTTGTGACACCACCGCTGCTCTGGACGGGGATCCTGGGAGCGATGACATGGAGCAGCTTGGATGTTGGTTCTCCCCTCCGTGGGTAGGGGGGTTGGTTGTCCCGGGGCCCGAGTGAGGGTTGGGGATGACAGGCAGGTTACGGGGCCTGGTGAGGTGCAGGGTCGCAGGGGCAGCGTTGTGCCGCACGGCACGGTGGTACTCACTCAGCCAGTAATTTACACGGAGTTTCTGGTCAAACAAACGGAGGGATGGACGGGTCCCACAGGCGGCTGCGCTGTTTTTCCCCTGACCCCAGGTTGGTAGTGTAAGTCCTTTCCTTCACCTTCGTGTGCGCTCCTCCTGCACTCCGGTTTCCAGCTGGCTCCCCGGTTCGGTACCGGTGGGCCACCGCCCAGCCCCAGCTACCTATGGTTCCACCAAGACTGTCTTCCCGGCTCCCGCCACTACCGTCTGCCTCACTGGCTACACGAGGGACCTAGGCTCCAACCTAGGCCCCAGTCTGCGTCTGCCTGCAGACCTCCTCTCTCTTCCTCTGCCTGGACTTGTGTGAGCTGGTTTTTGCCTCAGGCCAGCTAGACTCCTGGGTGGGCGTCTCCATCTGCCTGACTCGGCCCACCTGGTGTGTCTGTCTGAACCCGAAGGAAGAAATCAGGTCTCACTGGGGATGCCTGCTGTGAACTGCTGGGGGTGGGGGTGTGTGTGTGTTGTTACCAGTGGCCCCTGTCCAGGGCGCCACATTCCCCCTTAGTAAAATGCAGACCGTCCGCGGGCTGCCCGTCCATCACCTGTTTTATTTTTCACAAACTGAAAAAGAATAAAACATTTTAAAACATTTTCACACATGCATTTTTTTTTTTTCATACAACTTCCCTTACGGGAGGCATATCACTTCAACCGTTGCAACAACAATACACTTTTAATAATAACAGTGGAACGGGTCCTTCAGTCACCCACCCAAACAACCTGGCCCTGATGCTGCCCCTAAGAAGTGGGCAGCACCCCTTGACCCCAGTCCAGGAACGGGCCCAGATCTGTTAACGGGACGGGTACTTCGCTGCCGTTGCGGCCGGGCGGACTGCCGGAGCCGTCGTCATCTCCGTCTCGGCCGGGCGGACTGCCGGGACCGGTGGCAGTGCGGTGACAAAGGTAAGGCCTGGGCCCTCCATCATAGACGCTGCGAGCTCCGCTACCGGTGACAGGGGTAACGGGTCGGTCGGGGCGTTGGCCGCGGGCACGGGCACTGAGGTTTCAGCGGTGCCGGACGGACGGGTCATCTCGTGCAGCGGTGCTCCAGGAACCAAATACTTGCAGAGTCCTGGCGTCCCTGCTTCCACAGCCGCGGTTCACATGCGGCCAGACGCCATCTGTCCCCCTTAGTCTTTTTCCGGCTCCTCCTTTACAGGGGCAGGGTTTCAGCTTTCGCGCCTCCACTACTCGGGAAAACGCTCGAGCGGGGACTTTTTGCGCCCAAAATGGCGGCTTCTCAAGATTTTAGGCCGGACACCTCCGGCGGTCACAAGGCGCACCTCTACCAGACGGCAGAGCGGTAAGATCCTGTTCGTGACGCCAAGTTGTCGCGGGCGCAGGAGGGGACGCTGCGCTCAGCCACTGCTCGGGTCCGGCTACTGCTGCTGCTGCTCGGTGGTGGCTCGAGCGGTGGGCCAGATCCTGGGGACTCGAGCGGCGTTCCTCGCCCGTGAGTGAAAGGAGGGTGGTGTGTGGTTTGGGGATATTGTCCGTGATGCCACCCATGGTTGTGGTGAGGTTGTGACACCACCGCTGCTCTGGACAGGGATCCCAGAAGCGATGACAGGGAGCAGCTTGGATGTTGGTTCTCCCCTCCGTGGGTAGGGGGGTTGGTTGTCCCGGGGCCCGAGTGAGGGTTAGGGATGACAGGCAGGTTACGGGGAGCGTGTGGAGCCTATGGCTCCCTGGGTCCTCCATATAGCACGACAGAGCCATCGGCATATACCATTACAACCCACACGTGCTTAATCCCAACTGGGAGAAACCCCATGATCTCTCTTAGAGATATTACGCTCTTGGTGCTCCTTGCGAATTACACCTTATATTGATAGACAAAAGTCCTTGATAAAAACCCCCAGGGTTGAAACGTCGGGCAATGTCTTCTACAAATATATGAAAATAAAACTTTGAGCACCATACTGCATTTCTCATCGTTCATGTTAGTGTGCCGGAGTATTTTTGTATATTGAATCCCTATTTCTCCAGAGCACCTGAATTTATGGTAGTTGAGCCAGGTCTATTCTTTTCCACCTGGTGTGTCTGTCTGAACCCGAGGGAAGAAATCAGGTCTCACTGGGGATGCCTGCTGTGAACTGCTGGGGATGGGGGGGTGTGTGTGTTGTTACCTGTGGCCCCTGGCTTGTCCAGGGCGCCACACAGTCACCTACAGTGACTGCAGACTTTGGTGATAAACCTGGACATCTCCGTCACATCTATAAAGTGCTGTGGAAATAATAGCACTCTATATGTGAATAAAATAAATAAACTCTTTTAAGAATTGTTTTGATGAAAAGATCACAGAATAATGTGAAACTTTGTCCTAATGAAGGAATCAGAAGAAAATGCAAAGAAATGTTCTGGTGAATCGTTCTGATGAAAGTATCAGAAGAGAATATGAAGAATCGTTCTGATGAAATCATGAGGAGAATGTGAAGAAATGTTCTGATGAAAAGATCTCATGAGAGTGCAAAGATATGTTCAGCAGTGGATATAAAGAATCATTCTAATTAAAGGATCTGGGTAGAATATTGTCATAAATGGAGTCATGAAATATCCAGATCAAAGGCTGGGAGTGTCGCGGGCGGAGGGGACCCGCAGCGCTCCTCACCCGTGAGTGAAAAGGGATAGTTTGGGTGGGGGAGATTGTTCGTGACGCCACCCACGGGAGGTGGTGATGATGGCACCACCGCTGCTGGTGACGGGGATCCCGGGAGAGATGGTAGGGAGCAGCTAGGATGTTGTCCCCTCCGTGGGTAGGGGGTTGGTGATTCCAGGGCCCGGTGGTGTAACGGGGAGGCTGGATGGCTGGGGTGGAGGGCCGCAGGGACAGCACGGCGTGGTGCCGGACGGCACTGGTGTACTCACTCAGACAATCACTGACAGAGTCTTTGGTAAACCAAAACGGCCGGATGGACGGGTCCCGCAGCCGGCTGCAGTGTTGTTGTGCTCTCCCCGGACGGCTGATGGTGGCTGTCTTTCCCTGCACCTGTTAGAAATGTTCTGACTCCTGTGGTTGCCCACCGGTAGTCCGCTCCCCGGCGTATAGGTGCCGTAGGAGCCCGTTTTGTCCACAGGCGCTGGCCCTTGGATCTCCAACCTGTGGCGGTGGCTGTATATCCTCACGGTGTGGACTGTTGCCTTCTGTTGGGACTTGGTTGTTGGGGAACCCCTGTGGTTCCTGTCACACTCGGATTTGACTATTGACGGCGGCTCCAAGCCTGGTCGGGGTCCGATGGCCCTGCCTGTGTGCTTAGCTTCACTCCGCTCCCCGGTTCGGTACCGGTGGGCCACCGCCCAGCCCTGATCCTTACGGCTTTGCAGAGTTCCACCAACTCCTGCAGACGGCCACCACCATCTGCCAACCTTGCTGTCAGTGCCTGGGATCCTACCCAGGCACACGCAGACGTTTTCCTCCTCTTACTTTCACCTCCAAAACTAATCTGACTCCTTTTCCCGCCTCCAGGCCTGTGAACTCCTTGGTGGGTGGGGCCAACCGCCTGGCTCCGCCCCACCTGGTGTGGACATCAGGCCCTGGAGGGAGGCAAGAAGGGTTTTAGTCTGACTGTTGTAACTGTCTATGACTCACCCACCCCAGGGCTATGGGACACCCGGTGCCGGGCCGGACTAGTCCGGTGGTAGTCAGTGGTGGCTGGGCCCGGCTCCGTGGCCCTGGTAGGTGTCAGTAGAATATGTGGCTTGATTGTTAATGGTTGTGTTCGTGACGCCACCTGTGGTATGCGGCTAATAAGCCGCCGCTGCTGTGTGAGGCCACCGGGATGATGTGATGGCAGCTATGGTGGTACTGCTCCCCACAGGTGGAGCAATGCCCGGGGCACTGTTGGTGCTTTTGAATGTCTATGCAGCCGCAATAACAGAGACCACTTCAAGGGTGCAGTTCAAGTTCTTTACTCACACTTCTTGTCACAGCTGCAGGGACCCTTGGACTGCTGGGACCACGGTCAGGGACCTCCGCCGTTTGTTTCTGGGTGATTCTGAGAGTGAAAGCCGGTGCCCTTCTCTTAGTGTCTCTTTCTTCCGCTGTCTTCCTTAGCCTCGCCTTTTGTTAGGATAGACCTGGCTTGGCCTCCACTACAGCCTCCAGGCTGGGGGGTCACCTGTCGGCTGATTACCCCTTTTCTGGAAGTCTGCTATGGGTTCTGGCCCTGGGAGCTTGCAACGTCCCTGGGCCTCGGTTTTTACTGTTTGGAGATGATTTTGCACTCCTCCAGTCTCTAGGGACCGTCCCCTGTCGCAGCTTAATCCCTCCACCGATGTTACTGTGGGACAGGCCACCGCAGCCTGCAACTACCCATGGCACTTCTAGGGCCCTCTCTCCTTGGTACCTCTAGGTCTGCTCGTGATACTTCCAGGACTACCCGCGGCCCTGCGACTCCTTCTGTTCCTACGTGGTGTTACCTGGACCTCTGGGTCCCAGGGTCTTCACCAGGAAGCGTCTCCTTCAGTTCCTCTGCTCCTGTCTGACTTGGAGCTTTCTTTCCTTCTTTCTTTTCTTTCTCCTCCTTGCCTGCCTCCAGCAGGCCTCCTCCTCCCTCCTTTCTCTCGTTCTTGTTCTCCAACTACATGCTGGCTCTTCACCCTTGCTCTCCCTGAGGTAGACTGACTAAACTTGACCTTCCTATCTGTGTCTGCTCTCAGATGGCTCCTCCCACCCCCCAGTTGCTAAGCTGTAACCTATAGGAGCAGGGATGGGTCTTACGGCCCCTCCCAGCATGCAGCATGGGAGGGTTGCCTGCCACTTTCCCTGGTCCTAGTATGTACCTAACAATGGGTGTAGTGTGGATTTACCAGGGGACCGGAGTTCACTCTCTTCCTCTCCCAGAATGGGGCATCACACCGCTGATGGGGTGCAATGACCTGTGGCGACGGAAGCCTCAGGGGCGCCACACTCCCCCACAGCAAATCCCAGCACGTCCTCGGGCTGAAAAACAACAAAAACATGTGGAGAAACTGCAAAACATTTTTGGTATGCAAAACATAAAACAATAAAACATTTCTTCCCTTTATGGGAGGCACATATCAGTAAACGTTGCGAACTTCTTATAAAGAAACTATGTGTGCACTTGCAGTTCATTGCACAGTTTGGGCACTTCCCCCATAATTCTGGTAGGGGGCACAACGGGTGCAACTATATACATTTTCGGCTACAACAAGTCCAGTAGCCCGGCAGTTCGTTTCTTTCAATCAAACAATAATGGGACAAAATCAACCAGCCATTAAGTCCAATGGCCTGGTTACATAAGACACATACACATCCACCGGGGCCCACATTCCAGTTCAGTGGCCCGGTAACACATAAACATGGGGGGTGACGTCTTCAAAAAGCATGAGGGGCAGTACAGCAGGAAAGGGTGTCATCTTCGAAAAGAATGAGGGGCAAAACACAAGGGACTTCTTCAAAAAGAATGAGGGGCAGACAGGGGCTATATACAGTTCAGCATCTCTTTTCTTACTTCTTTACATGTAGGGATTCTTCTCCGGCTCCCCACCTGACAGCAGGTAAACAGCGGTCAGCACAGTCTGCGTCTGCTGGTCTTGGCGGGCCTCGCCTGGCATGGCGGCGGCCTGTATTGGAGTCGCTGCTGTGACCGATTCTTGACGGGCCGCACCTGGCGTGGCTGCGGCCTGGGCTTGGCGGGCCGCATCTGCGGCGTGGATTAACGTCGCCGCTGCGGCGGGATCTTGCTGATCCGAGCGGGGTATCGCTGCTGGGGCCTGAGCTGGACGGGCTGGGCGTGACGTCGCTGCTGCGGTGTGGATGGGCGTCGCTCCGTCAGCGAAATCTTGGCGGGCCGCACCTGGCGTGGCTGCGGCCTGGATCGGCGTCGCCGTGCCAGGCATCTCTCCAGGGACCGCGGGCATGGTAGCGGGGGTTGGGTCACTCGCGCTGGCAGGGGCATTAAATGACTCACCCCTCAGCAGCATCTCCGGTGTTCTGGCGGTCGCTGCTCCGCGCGTCGCTTGCCGGATCTGCTGCATCACCTTCGCCTGCAGCCTTTCACACCACTGGTCCATCTCCCAGCCCCACCAGTCAGCGGAGTCTAGCTCTGGATCGCTGCGTGTGGACGCCATTCTCTCTGCGTCTCCTTCTGCACGATCTCCCAGCAGCAGGCTCGTCGCTTCTTCTAGTAGCAGACTTTTGATGTTGCTCAGCAGCAGGCTGGTAACTTCCCGCTCCTTCATCCTGTCAGCCATCCTCCCGACCTCAGCCTTCAGCTCAGCGGCGGTCACAGGCCTGATCCAGGTGAGCTCTTCCTGGCCTCCGCTTACAGGAGCCATCTTCTTTATCTGCTGGTCTGGCATTTAGACTCTTTCTGCCAGCCGGCCAGCTTGTCTAGTCGCCATTTCTTCTTCCTCTGCCTTCCATGGCGGGCACCGCTTCGCGCTCTTTTCTTGGACAAGGGGGCGGGGCTTCTCTTCGCGCCCTTTCTTCTTGCACGCCCCCCTTCTTCCTGCGCTCAGTGGCTTCAATGGCGGCAGTTTCTCACAGTAAAACACAGGCTATTTCACGATTCTTCAGGCGCACAGTACCCGGTGTGACCGGGCACGAAATCCTGTTCGTGACGCCAGAAGTTGACTCGCCCACCCCAGGGCTATGGGACACCCGGTGCCGGGCCGGACTAGTCCGGTGGTAG
This sequence comes from Anomaloglossus baeobatrachus, assembly GCF_048569485.1. Classification (NCBI taxonomy): domain Eukaryota; kingdom Metazoa; phylum Chordata; class Amphibia; order Anura; family Aromobatidae; genus Anomaloglossus; species Anomaloglossus baeobatrachus. The sequence goes on from NC_134356.1 coordinate 395,888,775, forward strand.
TCAGTGGTGGCTGGGCCCGGCTCCGTGGCCCTGGTGGGTGTCAGTAGAATATGTGGTTTGCTTGTTAATGGTTGTGTTCGTGACGCCACCTGTGGTATGCGGCTAATAAGCCGCCGCTGCTGTGTGAGGCCACCGGGATGATGTGATGGCAGCTATGGTGGTACTGCTCCCCACAGGTGGAGCAATGCCCGGGGCACTGTTGGTGCTTGTGAATGTCTATGCAGCCGCAATAACAGAGACCACTTCAAGGGTTCAGTTCAAGTTCTTTACTCACACTTCTTGTCACAGCTGCAGGGACCCTTGGACTGCTGGGACCACGGTCAGGGACCTCCGCCGTTTGTTTCTGGGTGATTCTGAGAGTGAAAGCCGGTGCCCTTCTCTTAGTGTCTCTTTCTTCCGCTGTCTTCCTTAGCCTCGCCTTTTGTTAGGATAGACCTGGCTTGGCCTCCACTACAGCCTCCAGGCTGGGGGGTCACCTGTCGGCTGATTACCCCTTTTCTGGAAGTCTGCTATGGGTTCTGGCCCTGGGAGCTTGCAACGTCCCTGGGCCTCGGTTTTTACTGTTTGGAGATGATTTTGCACTCCTCCAGTCTCTAGGGACCGTCCCCTGTCGCAGCTTAATCCCTCCACCGATGGTGCTGTGGAACAGGCCACCGCAGCCTGCAACTACCCGTGGCACTTCTAGGGCCCTCTCTCCTTGGTACCTCTAGGCCTGCTCGTGATACTTCCAGGACTACCCGCGGCCCTGCGACTCCTTCTGTTCCTACGTGGTGTCACCTGGACCTCTGGGTCCCAGGGTCTTCACCAGGAAGCGTCTCCTTCAGTTCCTCTGCTCCTGTCTGACTTGGAGCTTTCTTTCCTTCTTTCTTTCTTTCTTTTCTTTCTCCTCCTTGCCTGCCTCCAGCAGGCCTCCTCCTCCCTCCTTTCTCTCGTTCTTGTTCTCCAACTACATGCTGGCTCTTCACCCTTGCTCTCCCTGAGGTAGACTGACTAAATTTGACCTTCCTCTCTGTGTCTGCTCTCAGATGGCTCCTCCCACCCCCCAGTTGCTAAGCTGTAACCTATAGGAGCAGGGATGGGTCTTACGGCCCCTCCCAGCATGCAGCATGGGAGGGTTGCCTGCCACTTTCCCTGGTCCTAGTATGTACCTAACAATGGGTGTAGTGTGGATTTACCAGGGGACCGGAGTTCACTCTCTTCCTCTCCCAGAATGGGGCATCACACCGCTGATGGGGTGCAATGACCTGTGGCGACGGAAGCCTCAGGGGCGCCACATCTAGGGTGGGGGGTATGTATGTTGGTATGTCTGTGACTACCTGGCTAGTCCAGGGCGTCACAGGAGCACTGGATCACTGCCTGCACCCCCCAATGTGAACAGGTAATTGAAGTAGGTTATCTGATGGAGAGCAGACATGGAGTGTGTATGAAAAGTGATAGACATGCAGTCTTCTCTATTCAGGTAAGTATAACACAGAGGACATATAGTGGAACTCTCATGATATAGTTAGTGGTAACAGCTATGCATTTCAGGTGCCACAGCACCCTTAATCATTACCGGACTGGATTTATTTTTCCTTGTCCATTTCATTGTTGGGTGACAGAGCCACTACCTGTCCCCTGATTTGCACATAAATAATTTATGTCAACAGTGGACACTGCACTCTCTCGCTGAACAGTTCCACAAATCTCTAGGCAATCTGTACTGATGAAGGTCTGATTTAGACTGAAACTAGAGGCCACTTCACACATACTGAGATCGCTAACGAGATCGTTGCTACGTCACAGTTTCTGTGACGAAACAACGACTTCATCAGCGATCTCGTTATGTTTGACACGTACCAACGATCCGCCCCCTGCTGTGAGATCGTTGGTCGTTGCTGAATGTCCTGGGCCATTTTTGGCTCGTTGGAGTCCTGCTGGGCAGGATGGATCTGTATGTCTGACACCAACGATCTCGTTAACGACCTAGATGAGAACTTAAGGTGTGACACGTAGGCGTGTAGTTGCGTCACCTTTTCCACACCCCCTCTGCACCGATTGGTTGGCGCCGAGAACAGTACTGCGTTCTGATTGGGTATCGTTTCATGCTTTGTTCCTTTTTGAGCCTTGCTTTGAAGATAGAACCTGCGACTACACCCGGATTAATTCGTACTTTGTTCCCGATTGCTTGCTTGCTTTTCGGATCGAAGCTGAAGTCGCAGGTTCTATCCTGATTTCTCTGTGCATCCTGGCTCCTGTAAATGGATGACCTGATGACCTTTCCTGTCAGGCTCTTGGAGGTGCAGTAATGGTGAAGAATGGTTTAGTGATGCATCCTGGCTACTCTTACACCTGTCGAAGGACGTAGGACTAATTTTATCCCTTCTCGATAGCTGTCTATTCTATGACAGAAGACAATGCCCTATGGCGCAAGTTTGGCATAATTAAGGATTGCTAATGTCACGCACGTAGTAGGAGAGGTCCGTATGCACTGCATGACACACGCGTTTGGACTGACAGGCGTCTGATGCACTACAAAAAACACCATAAACAAAGGGGGGACACTTTAACAACGGTGGGCTCTAGAGAGAGGAGTGAGGAGACACCTCCTAAACTCACTTCAAGCTGTTACCTGAGCCCCTGAGCAGGATACCTAATGTATAGGACATTACCCCAGCAGCTCTTTCCAGCAGGATGGCCAGAATAGAACGAATTCTATTAACAGCAAGGACTGCTAGGAAAACCCTACTATTTAAACCTAAAGGGGGCGTGGGCTCAAAGGAGCCACAGCTGACATGCAGTGCTAAGAGCTGCTGGCAACAAAACTGACATTAAATCAAGAGACACCAAAAGAAAGGAAACTTTATTTAAATGAGGAGTCAAGATGGAAAAGAAAGGCTCCAGTCCAAAACCTGTCAGTAGTCTCTAAACAGCAGAGAGACGACTGTGACAGCCTAATCTTGTTGAGCATCTCTGGGGCGAGGTAGAACAGGCCATTCCCAGCATATCAGTGCCTCCATCTAACAATCTTCTCTGTATGGGATGATATTCTTGGTGATTAATGTGTAATCTATCTGTGGGATCTAAGCCACCACAAAATACTGTGGGTCTAAAGGCCAAAGAGGGTCCAACAAGCAGCGGGGAAAGGATCCGGAAACCGAACCCTTCAGTGTATACCGTTCTTGTACAGGAGTCTCTACCTTCTCTGTCTAGCAGGATCCAGTGCAGTGACCTGTCATCCGAAAACATAGGAGCTTCTAGTTTATTTCCCTTGACGTCCTGACTCATAAGAAAACAAGAAGCTTATTACATCATCCGCCTAAGATTGGCATTTATTGTATGTAAAGCCTGGCATCAAACAGCTACCGACTACCTGTACAGCAGGCCCTGGACCTGGGATATGGGGTTAGAATAAAGTTATTTTGCTTTATAAAAATACATATATTGAGGAACAGCAAGGCGTTAACCATCTACAGGAGCAACAGGTCCACCCAATGTTCTATAGCAAAGGAAAGGTGGAGAAGTTGAAGGTCCGAATGTAAGAATGGGGTGGAGCCTCCTGTATTGGGGCATCAGACAAGGGCCCCAGCACTGACCCTCTGGTAAGGTTATAGGGCCACGTTTGGAGGTGTTTTCCAGGCTGCTATAAATAAGTGAATTATAAGTAGACTGGCAGCCCCCCATGCGTACGTGTCCCTTTAAACCGTGGGATCAGTGACATCACAAGTGTCTGTGCGTCTCCAAAATCGATGGACTTTGCACCAGGGGATGCTGGTTTCCTGAGGGCTTTGTTCTGCCAAGGGAATGATGGAGAGGACCTGTATGCTGTGCGTCTGCTGGAGCACCGTGTCCTCACGTCAGCAATGCGTTTACTCATAAAAATCCTAAGGGTCTTGTACTGAGAAGGATGAGAAGCCTGCATTGTAGGGGCTGTGTGCATGACATGGCGGTGGGGGCTATTGAGGTCTTCTCTACACCCGTAAACTTTTAGTTGGATCAAACAATATGATATTTAAGTCCTCCTTCTGGGAGGGGGTGGAATTGCGCTCCGTGGTAATGGGCTCTTTGGAGTGGGAGAGCAAGAGGGCAAAGCCCATAAGAGAATCTGAAATAGAACAAAATATATATATATTAGATTACTGAAAACCTGACATCCAAACACAAGGTATCACATAAGAAATAACGTACAATGATGATCGGTATCAATGCTTCATTCACATACAGAGCTACGCTCGTAATTCTGCAAAGTCAGAGCTCAGCAGGCAAGAAATCTGTGTAATGCAGCTATGACTTATGTTACTCAATGTTCACAGTCACAGATAGTGAACCCACTGGACCACAGGGGGAACCTAGGCTTACTTTTGTGGGAGTGGCTTAACTAAGTGCCCGCCACGAAGCAGAACACCAGGTGCCACTCCAAGGGTAGTAACTGGGATTGTGGCAGCTGAGCGGAGCAGGATGGCAGCAGGATCGGGGGTCAGGTAACGAGCAGGTCGGCACAGGTAGGACATACGGGGCTGGCAGGACAGAGCAGGAACACAGTCTGGATGGGGGAACAGGCAGGATGGGTACAAGAAGGTGCAGAAATTCTGGCACGGGTTATCAGTCTCAGGTGAACATACAAGGAACATCAGGCACAAGATATCAGGCTGAACTCTGGTCATCAGGGTCCAGTTCATCAGGCACAGATCACTAGGCATGGGACATCAGGCACAGGACATCGGACACAGGTGCAGCCAGGGTGGCTGAGGCAGACAGGACGACAGGTGCAGGTGGGTACAGACACAGGTAGAGGATATGTGGCGCCCTGGCCTAGCCAGGTCGTCACAGATAACATACAAACACCCCCCACCCCCATTAGACAGGGACACCAGCCAAACAAAAACCCTTGTTGCCTCCCTCCAGTGTCTGATGTCCACACCAGTTGGGGCGGAGCCAAGCGGTTGGCCCCACCCACCGAGGAGTTCACAGGCCTGGAGGCGGGAAAAGTGGGAGTTCAGTGTTGAGCAGTGAGGAGTGAGGAGTAAGCACTTGGGTGTCTGGGTTTGTGGCCCAGGCACTGACAGCAAGGTTGGCAGACGGTGGTAGCCGTCTGTAGGAGTGGTGAAGCAACGCGGAACCGTAGGACCGGGGTTGGGCGACGGCCCGCCGGTACCGACCGGGGAGCGAAGTGAAGCCAGCACACACAGGCAGGGCCATCGGACCCCGACCAGGCTAGGAGCCGCCGTCAATAGTCAGATCCGAATGTGACTGGAACCCCAGGGGTTTCACAACAGCAAAAGTCCCGATTGAAGGCAACCACCCACACCGTGAGGGTATACTACCACCTAAGGCTAGAGACCCAAGGGCCAGCGCCTGCGGGCAAACGGGCTCCTCCGGTACCCATACACCGGGGAGCGGACTACCGTTGGGAATGCATAGTAGTCAGAAGGAGAACATCAAGGTGAAGGGAAAGACAGCCGCCATCACCTGTCCGGGGAGAGACACTGCAACCGGCTGCGGGACCCGTCCATCCAGCCGTTTGGTTTACCGAGGACTTTGTACCTTTCTTGCTGAGTGAGTACACCCGTGCCATCCGGCACCGCGCCGCGCTGTCCCTGCAACCCTGCACCTCACCAACCCTGCCTCCCCGTCACAACATCACCGGGCCCCAGGACCACCGACCCCTACCCACGGAGGGAGAAAACAACATCCCAGCTGCTCCTTACCATTGCTCCAGGGATCCCCGTCATCAGCAGCGGTGGTGCCTATCTTCACCACGACCCTTGGGTGGTGTCACGGACTAAATTCCCCAAACCAACCACCCCTTTCACTCACGAACGAGGAGCGCCGCTCGAGTCCCCGGATCCGGCCCACCGCTCGAGCCACCGAGCAGCCATCGCAGCAGCGCCGGACCCGAGCGTTAGCGAGAGCACAGCAGCGATGGCGTCCTCCCCGCCCGTGACAGATATAGGCAGGTAAAGATGCAGGTGCAAGATAAAGGTTGGCACGGACGCAGAAAACAGGCAGGTACAGACATGGGTACGTGATACAGGCAAGTACCAGGGAACCGACAGGCACAAACAGGACAGGTTCAAGGAACAGAGACAAGACAGGCACAGCAGAGAAGAACTGGTTGCATGCAGCACTGATGCTGGAGGCTAGGAGACCACATCAGACAGGCAGAACCAATGTGACGCCCTGGCAAAACCAGGTAGTCACGGAGGTTGTACAAATCTCTCAGTTACAAAACTCCATCCTCCTTGGCAATCCAACACAAAACCCATACCCAGATGCACAACACCAGCCAGTAAAGCCTAGTCACCCCCCATGACAATAGGGGCACACAAGTGGGCGGGACCAGGCGGATGGGAGCGCCCACCTAGGGGTCCTGAGGTGTCAGGGGAGGGAACACAACAGTCGAAGTCTAGAATTGAGTGGGAACAGTAGTCGAGTGCTGACAGTTGAAGTGGAGGAGTCTGAAGTACATCGGAGTCAGGGGTTGGGGCCCCTGGACTACCGGACTAGGTGGCAGACGGCAAGCAGGACCACAGGCGACGGAGATCCGGCCGTGGGAGACCTTAAGTAGACCGGGGAAGGGTTGTAGCCCGTCGCTGCCGACAACGGGAATCTGGTCCGAAGGCCGTGCACAGACGGGGTGCCTGGACCCTAGGGCAAGGAAGGTTTCAAGCCCCTTGTCAATTGACCAGCCTGGAACAAGGTTTCAGGCCTTGTTCCACAGTAATTCAGAGACCGAAATGGAAGCCCAACGCGGGTGATAGGGTGTCCGCCTGAACCCACAGAGATCCCAAGGGTTAGATTTCGTGGGCCACAGCTCCCAACATACACAGTACCGGGAGTGGACTTCCCCGTTCCAAGCGTAGTTGTCCCATTGAAGACACAAACACTGAGTGTAGGAGGAAGCGACCCCTGTTTGCTATACCCGCGTGTGGGACCCAAGTACACCCGCCGGAAGCAACCGGTCACTGGCAATTTCATTTACCACTGGACTTTGTGCAATTCTTTGGAACTGTGAGTACACCATCCATCCCCGGTCCAACCGTGCATGTCATTCTCCACAGCCACCACTCTCGTACACCATGGCCCCCGGGACTACACCTCCCCTACCCGTGGAGGGGATTCCATCCTGCTGCCCCGCTCCATCAGCCCCGGGCGTCCCATCACCAGGCAGCGGCGGTGCTACCAACTCACCAAAACCCACGGGTGGCGTCACTGACAAACCAATCCCCTGTAAATACCCCCCTTTCCTATGGTTGTGAGGACGGATGGCCGTACGAGCCCGGGTCCGGCTACCACTCGAGCCGCAGCAACGAACCCGGATCTGAGCAGCCCCTGCAGCGGCCCGGCCCCCTTCCGCAACAACCAACACTCATGTTAGGATCAGAGTCCTAATGCATTGCTCTGGCCCCTCTCATCAGGGGGGAGGAGCTTTAAGTATCTGGTGACTCCCAGTGATAGGCTGGGGACACCTTAGCGCATGCGCATGCGCGTGCTTTCTAATAAAAGGACAGGAAGCATACAGGGGCACCCCCTAGGCTGGAGACCAGGAAACCCCAAACAACATGTGCAAGGCCTGGGGCCTAGGCAGGAGCTGAAGACCACGCACATGGGGGCATCTTCGGGGATGATGAGCCAGGGCACTGCACTACATGTGGATGGCAATGAAGGGACACAGAGGACAATAAAACTTATGCATGGCTAAGGGGGTATGAGTCGAGGACCACGCAACACGAGGCTGGTCATGCAGGTAAGAAGAGGGCACAGAAGCCGACACTCACGTGGGTATGCACGGGGGACGAGCTGGGGACTGTACTAAACATGGACGGCAAGGAAGAGAGGAGAGACACCGCGTTAAGACGTGGAGGAGCGCCAGCATATTAGAGGAGCCCGCGCTACACCGCACAAAAGAAGGAACGCAAAGTCGTACGTTAAGAAACATTTTCATACACATCTCCGTACATTGTGCACCTTAGTCCATCTTAGTGGGAAATCTTGTGTAATTCTGATTCGTTTGTTTACGGGAATTGAATCGAGGTCTCCTGTTGGAAGAAACTGTTCGGATCATGATGTTCCTGGATGACTACAGGCTCATTTCATGAGAGAAACTTCAGCACAACAGGCGACAGCACGGTTTGTTTACCATTACAGGATATTTGAATAAGATTAAAAGGGTCAAGAGGGCATCCTGGGCTACTGTTCACACAAGCCACCATGTGAACAATCCAAACAGCTACATACAAGGATCATATGAGAACATCAACACTTACAATAACACTGACCACATCCACACATTATATTACTGAGAGGTTGTCAACCTCGCTCCCTGATGAATCATAGAATCATAGAATGGTGGAGTTGGAAGGGACCTCAAGGGCCATCGGGTTCAACACCCTGCGAGTGCAGGTTTTCCTAATGCAAATTCCTTTAAAGGGGTTGTATGATCTCCTACCTTCAGGAGCACACCGTCTCTCTGCCTCTTGACTTCCTGATTGGCGGTGGCGGTATGCTCCTGATGATTCTGTTCAGACCAGCAGTTAATAACAGGTAAATGTTGCTCATTTTTACAATTTTGACGCAATAAATATAAGACAACCCCTTTAAAATCATCGAGAGGTGTCTGCTAATATGGAGATATCCATAGACAAGGGATCCTGGGAAATGCCCGTAGGAGCAGGATCTTCTGGATTCTCACCTCCTTAGAACAGGCCACAGTCCTTCAGGTTTTCTTTGATGATAATGTCTGTAACGGCATCAAACACAAACTTAACGTTCTCTGTGTCGGTGGCGCAGGTCATGTGGCTGTAAATTTCCTTCACGTCTCGTCGCATATTCAGCTCGAGGAACTGAGTCTTTATGTAGTTCCCGGCATCTTCATATGTGTTTGGGCCTGGGTTATGACAAAGGTAAAGATATGAAGTAGTGAGGTAATAATTGGGGTGTCATGTCCCAAGCCCTCTACCCCGTCCTCTCACCATCGTAGTCTGGGAAGCAGATGCTCAGATGGGCTTTCTTGATCTTTTCTGTGAAGACATCTTTCTTATTGAGGAAAAGTACGATGGAAGTTGTGGCAAAGTAACGGTGGTTACAGATACTGTTGAAGAGGTGCAGGCTTTCATGCATTCGGTTCTACAAGAGAAGAAAGGAAGAATCGTGCTGACGATACTGCAGATATTTTCAGAAGTGTCTAGAAACTAAAGGGAAACTCCACTTGGATACTTGGCCAACCTATATCTTCAGAACTTCATATGTCAGTACCCATGCACATTAGATGGTTGACCAGTCCTGCTTAAGGGTGGCTTTACATGCTACGATATCAGTACCAATATCGCTAGCATGCGACCCACCCCCATTGTTTGTGCGAAACGGGCATATCGCTGCCCGTGGCGCACAAAATCGCGCACCCGCGTCACACATACTTACCTGCATAGCGACGTCGCTGTGACTGGAGTACCGCCTCCTTTGTAAGGGGGCGGTCCGCTCGGCGTCACAGCGACATCACTGAGCGGCCGCCCAATGAAAGCGGAGGGGCGGAGATGAGCGGGACGAACATCCCACCCACCTCCTTCCTTCCGCATTATGGCCGGCGGCAGGTAGGAGATGTTCCTCGTTCCTACGGGGGTCACACACAGCGATGTGCACTGCCGCAGGAACGAGGAACAACAACGGGAAAGCGATAGTATCGATAATTGGGAGCAGACCCCCATGTCAATGAGGAGCGATTTTGGACGTTTTTGCAACGATCCAAAATCGCTCCTTGAAGTCACACACAACGAGATCGCTACAGCGACCAGATGTGCGTCACAAATTCTGTGACCCCAACGAGATCGCTGTAGCAAAATCGTAGCGTGTAAAGCCCGCTTAAGTCTGAGGGTCTGGCTGACATCTAATGTGTATGTGGCCATTACTCTGGGTTAAAGTTTTATGGGCCACTGATTTCTTATTTAAAGAGGTTTTGTCTCCAAAATATACTTTGTAGTATGGTAGCTTGCAGATATCTGAAGTTATGAGTACAAATGTGATCATTAAATGATGATGAGGCATCTTAGGAAGCCATTTAATAGACATCACTAGTTCCTTAGTATTTCTATGACACTATAAATAAAAAATATGTTGGAGGCATTGATGGGTTCACAGTAACAGGGATGGGTCATTTACCACTTCATCGTCTTCCACCAGGACCATATCATATGCGCTCAGAGCAGCAATAAATATTATGCAGGTGACACCTTCAAAGCAGTGGATCCACTTCTTACGCTCAGATCGCTGACCTCCTACATCAAACATCCTGCGACAAAGGGACATATATTAGGGGGTCCGAGCACAGTTGACAGTGCCCCTTTCCTGATAACACCCCAGGTGTTGCCTATTCCACAATAATTACAATATGGCCAACCTACCTAAAGTTTAGATCTTTAAAACCAAATTGTGTTTCAATGATGCCAGTGGTCTTCACTCGGGACCTGAGGACATCTTGCTCAGTAGGGACGTACCCTGGGGTCACCAGTCTTTCCAGGTCATTCAGATAACTGAAGAAGAATGAGGACACTCAAGAACACTCTTCATGTGTGTCTACATGTGATACCTGGCCAACTCACTGGAAGGTCAACCACTCGAAGTGAACTCTGCCAGTAAGTGAGAACCATGGAGATGTTTACTGTCCATCTACGAAGATACCTACTATCCTGCTGAATCATTGAGCTGATATTCAGAGGCACGGTCAAAGCAAGCCTGGATACCAGTATCTTTCCACAGGCGTCCGATGATGTCTGACATCTCTTTTGGCATGGTGCCTTCATCAATTGTGTCTGCCAAGTGCATGAGTTTTCGGGCATCATCCTGGAAATAAGAAACACTGATAACTCAAATTTCAGCCTGGTGATGGTGTGCAGCTAAGCATGGTCTCTACTGTAAGGGCTACTTTGCACACAGAGATAAATCTGCGGCAGATCTGTGGTTGCAGTGAAATTGTGGACAATCAGTGCCAGGTTTGTGGCTGTGTACAAATGGAACAATATGTCCATGATTTCACTGCAACCACAGATCTGCCAAAGATTTATCTGTGTGTGCAAAGTACCCCTAAGAAGGTAGTGGTAGAGCTTGGGCCCATGGGTACATGGGCCCCTGTGCACTGAGGTCTCGCTGCAGCCACTTTATGACTATGGATGATTAGTTGTGTAATGTTCTGTGCTGTCAGCTACATTCAAGCTGTCTGATGATTCCTCACCTGTCGGGCAGGGTCACCATACTGGATGTTCAGAGTGTTCATAGCTTTGACAATGGCCAGCATAGACTGAAGTGTGTTACCATAAATAATGGAGATAAACTCCAGGCATTCCTCTAGGGAGTAACCATCCTGGTGAATAATTCTGCAGGAAATAAAGCAATACATTTAAAGCGGGTAATAAAACAAAGGCACTGAAGAAGCAAAACAATCAGCGACTCCAGTATGAAGGCAGAAGTGTAGCCATAAACAGATATTATATGGACATGAGATGGATTGCAGGCTATCTTCCATGCTGCACCGCACCTACTCCATTATCTCAGACTACCACCCTATTTGTGTTTTCCAACATGTCCCAAAAGCCACTGGCAGAGATGTCTGACAGGGGCTCTATCTGATAGAAAACACAGCACTTAGGCTGCTTTCACACATCCGGCTTGAGCTCTGCGGCTCAATCCGGCTGTGCAAGCTATGCAACGGATGCGGTGAACACACCGCATCCTTTGCATAAGTTTTTCCTTTGCGGCCAGTGGCAAAAACCGCATGCGGCGGCCGGATGCGGTTATTGCCGCATCGCGCCGCATCCGGCCGCCATAGGCATGCATTGAAAAATGCGCCGCATCGGCCGAATGCGGCGCGATGCGTTTTTTTTTGCCGCACGAAAAAACGTGCCAGGCAACGTTCCATCCGGCCGCCGCATCGGCTAAATCTGCTGCATGCGGCAAAAACCGGACCGAACGCGCGCCCATGCGGCACAATGCGGCACTAATTAAAGTCTATGCAGAAAAAACGCAACCGGCAGCAAAAAAAAACGGTTGCGATTTTCCTGCAAAGTGCCGTATTGTGCCGCATTGCAGAAACCGGAGGTGTGAAAGCAGCCTTAGGCAGAGGAATATTTGGAAGAGATAGCTGTATCTGTACCATCAGTCAAACCATCATGCAGCCAACAGCTATCTATACTGTATGTGCGGCTGAAAGCTGTCTCCATAATGATCCTATACCAGAAGATTGATCAATGACTGTTCAGCCATCAATCTAAATTCATCTTCATTTATATCATGCATACAGTCATATGAACAAGTTTGGGCACCCCTATTAATGTTAACCTTTTTTCTTTATAACAATTTGGGGTTTTGCAACAGCTGTTTCAGTTTCATATATGTAATAACTGATGGACTCAGTAATATTTCTGGATTGAAATGAGGTTTATTGTACTATCAGAAAATGTGCAATCCGCATTTAAACAAAATTTGACCGGTGTAAAAGTATGGGCACCCTTACCAATTTTTTTATTTGAACACTCCTAACTACTTTTTACTGACTTACTGAAGCATTAAATTGGTTTTGTAACCTCATTGAGCTTTGAACTTCATAGGAAGGTGTATCCAATCATGAGAAAAGGTATTTAAGGTGGCCACTTGCAAGTTGTTCTCCTATTTGAATCTCCTATGAAGAGTGGCAACATGGGCTTCTCAAAACAACTCTCAAATGATCTGAAAACAAAGATTATTCAACATAGTTGTTCAGGGGAAGGATAGAAAACTTGTCTCAGAGATTTAAACTGTCAGTTTCCACTGTGAGGAACATAGTAAGGAAATGGAAGAACACAGGTACAGTTCTTGTTAAGCCCAGAAGTGGCAGGCCAAGAAAAATATCAGAAAGGCAGAGAAGAAGAATGGTGAGAACAGTAAAGGACAATCCACAGACCACCTCCAAAGACCTGCAGCATCATCTTGCTGCAGATGGTGTCAATGTGCATCAGTCAAAAATACAGCACACTTTGCACAAGGAGAAGCTGTATGGGAGAGTGATGCGAAAGAAACCGTTTTTGCAAGCACGCCACAAACAGAGTTGCCTGAGGTATACAAAAGCACATTGGGACAAGCCAGTTACATTTTAGAAGAAGGTCCTGTGGACTGATGAAACAAAGATTGAGTTGTTTGGTCATACAAAAAGGCGTTATGCATGGAGGCAAAAAAACACGGCATGCCAAGAAAAGCACTTGCTACCCACAGTAAAATTTGGTGGAGGTTCCATCATGCTTTGGGGCTGTGTGGCCAATGTCGGCACCGGGAATCTTGTTAAAGTTGAGGGTCGCATGGATTCAACTCATTATCAGTAGATTCTTGACAATAATTTGCAAGAATCAGTGACGAAGTTGAAGTTACGCAGGGGATGGATATTTCAGCAAGACAATGATCCAAAACACCGCTCCAAATCTACTCAGGCATTCATACAGAGGAACAATTACAATGTTCTGAAATGGCCATCCCAGTCCCCAGACCTGAATATCATTGAACATCTGTGGGATGATTTGAAGCGGTTGTCCATGCTCAGCGACCATCAAACTTAACTAAACAGGAATTGTTTTGTAAACAGGAATGGTCAAAAATACCTTCATCCAGGATCCAGGAACTCATTAAAAGCTACAGGAAGCGACTAGAGGCTATGATTTTTGCAAAAGGAGGATCTACAAAATATTAATGTCACTTTTATGTTGAGGTGCCCATACTTTTGCACCGGTCAAATTTTGTTTAAATGCGGATTGCACATTTTCTGTTAGTACAATAAACCTCATTTCAATCCAGAAATATTACTGAGTCCATCAGTTATTAGTTATATGAAACCGAAATAGCTGTTGCAAAACCCCAAATTGTTATGAAGAAAAAAGGTTAACATTAATAGGGGTGCCCAAACTTTTTCATATGACTGTATGTGGCAGGACACTATTCAGTGTTTTACTGTATTGTCTGATTATGCCTGTATACCTGACTTCTGTACAGTGCTGGGGAATGTGTTGGTGCTAAACATGAGACAAGATAGTTGTGTATTGTACTCACTTCATCTGTTTTACAATGGTGCTTTTTCCGGATTCTCCAGCTCCTAAAAAAATGAAGAATAGAAACATGTCTATTACAATGTGTACTGGAAGCTGCTCCATGGTCTCCAATCTTTTTCAGAAGTATTAGAGTGTGATGAGGAGCCCTCCTGACCCCTGGATTTGGTCATTATATGGATTGAGTACACCTTGTTGTGGTATGTACCCTATGTGATTTACATATACTATGGTAATATTTACTTACTCCATGGTATATGCTCATTTTGTTTTTGTCTTAGGTTTTACCCATTAAAGGGAACCAACCATCAGGATTTTCATATATATATAAAGTAAAGCTAGGGCTATACTAGGGCTAAGATGCTGAATGTAAGCATATCTTTTGTTCAGAGATTTAATGTTTTATTTCAGAAATATCTGCCAGTATAGTTCCAGCAATGTACTGCAATTTGATTGACAGGTGCAACAGGAAGGGAAGATGTGGGTTGGGTCTTGCTATCTATTCCCGCCCTTGTCTGTCTGCCTGCGCTGGAATTAATGTCTATGTCAGCGACAGAGGAGGAAGGCCAGGCAGACAGACTGGCGGGAATAGATTGCAAGACCCGACCGACCCACATATTCCCTTGCTGTTGCACCTGTCAATCAAATAGCAGTGCTTTGCAGGAACTTTACTTGTACATATTGCTGAAATAAAACATCCAATCTCTGAACAAAAGGTATGCTTAGATTCAGCATCCTAGTATACACTGGCTTTACTCTATATATGAAAATCCTGATGGTTGGTTCCCTTTAAATGGCCACAGTGTAAACGTGCTCTTACTCATTGCTCGCATACCAGCTCATTTCTTTAGTTTCATTGTATGAAATTCTTGCAGATTTGTGCATCAACATCTTGTGAATTACAGATTGGATTTTTCCCTGATTGATCATTTGTTTTGCTCCCATGATGTGACATCACAGACTCAGAGCTTCATGCTAATAATATGGAAGTTTAACCCCCATACACATTAGACGTCTGTCGTCTGAATAATGCTTCACCCGATCGTTCGGCCAGCAGCCATCTCTGCCAACACTCCCATATACAGGAGCGCTCCTGTGTTGTCTGAAAAAGCTTCCTACTAGCATTTCTAAGGCCAGCTTATTTGTCGGAAAGCAAAATTATCGGGAGTCCAAAATCAGACATGCCCAATCAACATTTCTCCTGGTGATTAGTTGGCCAGCGCTCTCAACACATTAGTGTTGAGTCGGCTGACATTAGTCTAATATGTATGGGGGGCCAGTTGAGCGTACATTAGTGCGGGTGTTAGGATTGACCACAGCCTGATGTCTGTAGGTTGCTTGAGTGGTTCTAAGTGTTCAACAGCTTGTAGGGCGGTTAAGGCTACACCCCCCCCCTGCAGAAGCGGCAGGTATGGGTTTATCTGCTATAATAAATTGTATGTGTATTGCATTTGGCCACCAGGTGGCAGTGTGGGTTTGTGACAGCCGCCCTGGTTAGGTAAACAATGGGTTAGGAGAAAGGAGGAGGATAGGTTAGTGTATATATAGGACAGTATATAGATGGAGGGTAGGAGAGTCCCCAGGAGGAGATAGAAAGAAGAAGTCATTTATTTTACTAATTGACGATCCTAAGGGTCACCCCTTTGATCACAGACACGCGGGGTCCTGCTGTTAAGAGTACTGTGGAACTGCGTCCCCAGAAGTGGGGTTTAGTTTGGTCTGTCGGGGAGGCGCTGTCTTTCCTGGATACGAATACCCTAAGAAATCCCCTGCAAGACTGAAAGTCTCTGAGAAGGGGAGGTCCTGACCTAAAGCACAAGCGGAGGAGTGCTGTCGCATGTAGACTTTCCAAAGCGCAAGCTAATCCCTGTGGGTGGGACGGATAGGCTTCAGGACTACTTGAATCGGGGCCTAGTGGTATCTAATGGAGCCCAGGTGCCAGGAAAGTGGTTGGCCGTTAAATTATATGTGGAAGTGGTGCCGGAGGGAACCCCATCGGGACCAGCAGTGGTGACAATGTAGTGCATGAGAAGACAGATACTGTAAAGAAGAATAGTAAAGTCCCGTTGTTAAAAGATCCGGTGTGCACTTTATTGTCTCAGGGAGCGAATAGATTGAAGAATGGACTGTGGTGGAGTCATCCTTTTAGTGGAACGGCGACTGGTAGGCAAGGGGTTACCGAGTGGCTGCTCGGCGGCCTGGCAACCCCTATATACACGACTACCACTGCCGCCCCGTGGCCCACACAAGCTAACTAGTGATAAATTTATGTAGCCTCAGGGCAAACGTACCATATGTACAACACATGCAGCTGCAAGAGACCACCGATACTTTAAAGCTCCTGCAGTCTACTACATAGTAAGGGACCAAGCTGATGCTGGGGCTCCCAATTACTGCACAGCGTTACATAGATTTAACAGGGCGCTCTATGGTGGGATTGTGGAAAGTAAGTGGCTCCTATACTGTACTTGTCCATTGTAGCATGTCTCTGATGATAACTAATGTCCACATAGAGAGCTTACCGATGGCACATGTGTGATTACTGCACTGACCTTCTGCTTAATCTTAAGATTCTGCTTCTAAGAATGGAGCAGATTTAATGGGATAGAAGAAGTGTATCCAGGATCAGCTGCCAGGTATCCCCCTCCACCTGATATGATGAGACTACAGGGCTCAGAGCCGACAAGCACGGTCAGATTGGTAATTATAATGCCCTGTAATGTAATAGCATCATTACAACATCTATTTTTTTCCCATTCTCCAGAACATGGTGGAACACATTTAGAGCCTGGATGTTGGATGGAGAGTGATGACAACTTGTCTCTTCAGGACTCCCCATAGGTGCTCGGTTGGAGTCAGATCAATAGACACACTACGACTGAATCACTATCACCCTGTTCTTCAGAAATGCAGCCGTGGTATTAGATGTGTCTGTTTTGTACCATTATCATTTTGGAGAAGTGCAAAGAGTGATGGCGGCATCTTCTCTGTCACTATAGAGCAGTACACCTGTGAATTCATGACCCCATCAATGACATCTAGTCCGCGACAACGGCAGCGCTCATGTACTCCACATAAGGATGTGGCCACCACCATGTCTCACTGTAGGCACAATGTGGATAAAGTATGTATATACATGAAAAGCTGCCTGGTGCCTCCACAGTGACAATTATTTTTTTCACTCACTTGTATAGTGCCATTAATTCCACATCACTTTACAGACATCGCATAACTGGAGAATTAGGCATGAACCGCACATCCAAAAATCATCAGTTGATCTAATGCCGCTAGGTAAAAATTTAAATACCTGAACATGAGGTTCTTAGTTTAACATTCTGATCAGACTGTATGAAGCCCACTGCCACGTCACGGCGAACCTCAGATTGGGTCTGTAACTTATCTGAAGCCTTAAAAAGTGCAGGGCCGCGTGCCAACCACCGCCTCAGTGACAGTGCACCAGCAGGGCAGGTGACCTGGTGCCTCACAACAACTATACTGTAAGGCTGAGTCCCCATGACTCCAGGCCACACTGCCCCACTGACACAAAACCACCAAAACAATGGCCGCCGGCATTTTTGCCTACCAGCATTAGATCCAAGTATGATCTTTTGGATGTGTGGTCCATCTCTTTTTCTACAGTTATTGCGCTTTACAGGCATCATCATCACATTGGAGCGCACAATCTACATTCCCTATCAGTCTGTCTTTTGGATCGTGGGAGGAAACCCACACAACACCGGGAGAACATACAAACTCATTGCTGATGTTACGCTTGGAGAGAGATTTGAACCCAGGACCCCAGTGAAGCAAAGCAACCATGCAAACCACTGAACCAAGACAGTTCCTGTCCAAAACACACTGATGTATTTCTGAAGAAGAACAGTGTGACATTGATCAGTGGCCGAATGTCTCCTGATCTGAACCCAACCGAGCACCTATGGGGAGTCCTGAAAAGACAAGATGTCATCACTCTCCATCCAGCATTCAGGCTCTGAAAGAGATTGTTCTGGAGGAATACAACAAAAAGATGTAATATGTCACCAACTTTTTTAGCCCTGGTCTAGAAGACTTGGTACTGTCCTTACAATTTTGTCATGTTATGGGGGAAAAAATTTCTGTACAACTGAGTTTTGTTGAAATTCTGGAAATTGTTCTTGTGTTAAGATATTGGTTAAAATTTTACTTTTCAAAGAGGGTGTGCTTATTTATGCTGATCACTGTTGATGTACCACGCTGCATATACTAATATTTGTAACACCCCTGGACATAGAGTGTTCTCTTTAGCTAATACTGTGGCATCGATGACTGTAATTCGGTCAGATTACTATCCTCAAGGTGCCACATCCAAAACATTGTGCTCTTCTGTCCTTAATCTGTTTGTAAACCGAGCACTAAGCAGAGGATTAATGTCCTCACCCAAATCCCAGAGCTGGACACCTGCGCGCAGTGACCGAGACATACGAATGACGGCGAGGGGTACAAAATACAGCACTGGAAATGGCTCCTACCAAATTACCAACAACAGAAGAGAATAACTATGAATATCTGCATACAGATGGATAGAAAGAAAGATAGATGATAAAGAGATAATAAGATTAAATAGATGAATAAATATAACCGATAGAGATTGATCGTACATATATAATAGAGGGGAGATATACAGATTGATCACTTTTCTGATTTCTCTCGTGGAGTTATGACTTTCTTCTACACAGATACAGACAGACACGACATAGACACCAGATAAATAGATGGACTGATAGGTTATGGACATCATAGATACATGGGTATAGGATAGTGGTTGTTTTCGGTTTTCCTTTTCTTACCACTTGTCCCTTTGTCCGGTCGCTGACTCCTGTGGTTCCCCAGTGCTGTGGACTATGTTGGTGCCATGTGTAGCTTATGATTATTTACGTCGGTGCCACTCACCCAGTAGAAGCAGTTTCACCGTCCTGGCATCCTTTTCGGCATCTTCCCTGAGTTTCTTCTCCAGTTCTCGGGAATGCTTCTCCTCGGCGCTGGCTCCGGCTCCCATACTTCACGTGGCCCAAGTCAAACCGTGCTGGAGAATATTCCGACTTCCTCTGGCGATCCTCTTTCTGGGCCAAAGAGTGGACAGCTGGCTGTGTGACCACCACTAGGACTGTCGGAGGAATGAGTCCTATCCCCCTTCCAAATCTCATCTGCTCTAATTCGCAATAGGATTTTACAGCCATATCTTGTCATGTGACTCTTAGGAGCCTATAGCGGTCAAGGACAGGTAAAGGGGTGAGACAGGTGTATGTGTTGCTGAGCTCAGCTGAAGTCCAAAACCCTACACAGAAGTGTCCTTATCCAGGGAAGAGGTTTATCTTAAATCTCTGTATACGCTGAGTCCAGGGAGGAAAGACTTACACTGATCCTCCTGCACCTTCACCAGCACGTCTACAAATAGCGCACTCCTACGCCTTGTGTCTGCCGGATCCAACCATACACCCAGCAAATATTCATATAATTAATAATAATAATTTTATTCATTAATATAGCGCTATTAATTCCACAGCGCTTTACATACAATAGCAACTCTGTCCCCATTGGGACTCACAATCTAGAGTCCCTATCTGTATGTCTTTGGAGTGTGGGAGGAAACCCACGCAAACACGGGGAGAATATACAAACTCCTTGTAGATAGTGTCCTTGGTGGGATTTGAACCCAGGATCCCAGCGCTTCAAGACTGCAGTGCTAACCACTGAGCCACCGTGCCACCCATATATCCTGTTTACGTCTATAAACCCCATATATAATCATGTATCCCATATATGACCATACATCATGTCTCTTTCATACATCCCATATATGTCCATACATCATATCTATGTCCATACATCCCATATATGTCCAAACATCTTATATATGACCATACATCATGTCTATGTCCATATATCCCATATATGTTCATACATGATAACTATGTCCATACATCATGTCTATGTCCATACATCCCACACATGTCCATACATCATGTCTATGTCCATAAAGCTCATATATGTCCATACATCATGTCTATGTCCATATATACCATATATGTTCATACTTGCTAACTATGTCCATACATCATGTCTATGTCCATAAAGCCCATATACAGTTAGGGCCATCCAGAAATATTTGGACAGTGACACAATTTTCGCGAGTTGGGCTCTGCATGCCACCACATTGGATTTGAAATGAAACCTCTACAACAGAATTCAACTGCAGATTGTAACGTTTAATTTGAAGGTTTGAACAAAAATATCTGATAGAAATTGTAGGAATTGTACACATTTCTTTACAAACACTCCACATTTTAGGAGGTCAAAAGTAATTGGACAAATAAACCAAACCCAAACAAAATATTTTTATTTTCAATATTTTGTTGCGAATCCTTTGGAGGCAATCACTGCCTTAAGTCTGGAACCCATGGACATCACCAAACGCTGGGTTTCCTCCTTCTTAATGCTTTGCCAGGCCTTTACAGCCGCAGCCTTCAGGTCTTGCTTGTTTGTGGGTCTTTCCGTCTTAAGTCTGGATTTGAGCAAGTGAAATGCATGCTCAATTGGGTTAAGATCTGGTGATTGACTTGGCCATTGCAGAATGTTCCACTTTTTTGCACTCATGAACTCCTGGGTAGCTTTGGCTGTATGCTTGGGGTCATTGTCCATCTGTACTATGAAGCGCCGTCCGATCAACTTTGCGGCATTTGGCTGAGTCTGGGCTGAAAGTATATCCCGGTACACTTCAGAATTCATCCGGCTACTCTTGTCTGCTGTTATGTCATCAATAAACACAAGTGACCCAGTGCCATTGAAAGCCATGCATGCCCATGCCATCACGTTGCCTCCACCATGTTTTACAGAGGATGTGGTGTGCCTTGGATCATGTGCCGTTCCCTTTCTTCTCCAAACTTTTTTCTTCCCATCATTCTGGTACAGGTTGATCTTTGTCTCATCTGTCCATAGAATACTTTTCCAGAACTGAGCTGGCTTCATGAGGTGTTTTTCAGCAAATTTAACTCTGGCCTGTCTATTTTTGGAATTGATGAATGGTTTGCATCTAGATGTGAACCCTTTGTATTTACTTTCATGGAGTCTTCTCTTTACTGTTGACTTAGAGACAGATACACCTACTTCACTGAGAGTGTTCTGGACTTCAGTTGATGTTGTGAACGGGTTCTTCTTCACCAAAGAAAGTATGCGGCGATCATCCACCACTGTTGTCATCCGTGGACGCCCAGGCCTTTTTGAGTTCCCAAGCTCACCAGTCAATTCCTTTTTTCTCAGAATGTACCCGACTGTTGATTTTGCTACTCCAAGCATGTCTGCTATCTCTCTGATGGATTTTTTCTTTTTTTTCAGCCTCAGGATGTTCTGCTTCACCTCAATTGAGAGTTCCTTAGACCGCATGTTGTCTGGTCACAGCAACAACTTCCAAATGCAAAACCACACACCTGTAATCAACCCCAGACCTTTTAACTACTTCATTGATTACAGGTTAACGAGGGAGACGCCTTCAGAGTTAATTGCAGCCCTTAGAGTCCCTTGTCCAATTACTTTTGGTCCCTTGAAAAAGAGGTGGCTATGCATTACAGAGCTATGATTTATAAACCCTTTCTCCGATTTGGATGTGAAAACTCTCATATTGCAGCTGGGAGTGTGCACTTTCAGCCCATATTATATATATAATTGTATTTCTGAACATGTTTTTGTAAACAGCTAAAATAACAAAACTTGTGTCACTGTCCAAATATTTCTGGACCTAACTGTATGTCCATACATCATGTCTATGTCCATACATCCCATACATGTCCATGTCCATACATCCCATACATGTCCATACATCATATCTATGCCTATAAAGCCCATATATGTCCATACATCATGTCTATGTCCATACATCCTATATATGTCCATACATCTTATACATGTCCATACACGATAACTATGTCCATACATCCCATATATTTCCAAACATCATGTCTATATCCATACATCCCATATATGTCTAAACATCTTAGATGTGTCCATACATCATGTCTATGGCCATACATCTCATATACAGTATGTCCATACATCTCATATACAGTATGTCCATACATCTTATATACATACATGTCAATGTCATATATCATATTTATGTCCATACATCATATCTATGGCTATATATCCCATATGTGTCCATACATCATGTCTATGTCCATACAGCCCATATATCTCTACATATATCTCGAGTCTCCACAGCTGCAACTTAACCATTAAAAGTTCACCATTAAAAGTTATTAACCACCGAGGACACTCAATTGTTAGTATTTTTTCTATCTACTGGCTGACACCATACAAAGATAAATTTTTTCTGTAACATTCATCCCATGTACATACATACATTCCATCCAACTCCATATATCCCATACACATCCATACATCCTATATAGGTCCATATCCCATCCATGTTAATACATACCATTTATAACCCTACATCCCATATACAGACATGGCCAAAAGTGTTGGCATCCTTGAAATTGTTTTAGAAAATGAAGTATTTCTCACAGAAAATTATTGCAATTAAATTTACAGGGGTTACGGAAAGTATTCAGACCCCTTTGACTCTTTGTTTCATTGCAGCCATTTGGTAAATTAAAAAAAGTTTATTTTTTTCTCATTAATGTACACTCTGCACCCCATCTTGACAGAAAAAAAAATCAGAAATGTAGCAATGTTTGCAAATTTATTAAACAAGAAAAACTGAAATATCACATGGTCATAAGTATTCATCCCCTTTGCTCAGTATTGAGTAGAAGCACCTTTTTGTGCAACAAGTTTTTCACCCCTGGATTTGGGGATCCTTTGCCATTCTTCCTTGCAGATCCTCTCAAGTTCAGTCGGGTTGGATGGTGAACGTTGGTGGACAGCCATTTTCAGGTCTCTCCAGAGATGCTCAATTGGGTTTAGGTCAGTGCTCTGGCTGGGCCAGTCAAGAATGGTCACAGAGTTGTTCTGAAGCCGCTCCTTTGTTATTTTAGCTGTGTGCTTACGGTCACTGTCTTGTTGGAAGGTGAACCTTTGGTCAAGTTTGAGGTCCAGAGCACTCTGGAAGAGATTTTCTTCCACGATATCTCTGTACTTGGCCGCATTCATCTTTCCTTCAATTGCAACCAGTCATCCTGTTCCTGCAGCTGAAAAACACCCCCATAGCATGATGCTGCCACCACCATGTTTCACTGTTGGGATTGTATTGGGCAAGTGATGAGCAGTACCCCGGTTTTCTCCACACATACCGCTTAGAATTATCACCAAAAAGTTCTATCTTCGTCTCATCAGACCAGATAATCTTATTTCTCATAGTCTGGAAGTCCTTCATGTGTTTTTTTGCAAACTCTATGTGGGCTTTCAAATGTCTTACACTGAGGAGGCTTCCGTCAGGCCACTCTGCCATAAAGGCCCGACTGGTGGAGGCTGCAGTGATAGATGACTTTGTGGAACTTTCTCCCATCTCCCTACTGTATCTCTGGAGCTCAGCCACAGTGATCTTGGGGTTTTTCTTTACCTCTCTCACCAAGGCTCTTCTCCCACGATTGCTTAGTTTGGCTGGATGGCCAGGTCTAGGAAGAGTTCTGGTGGTCCCAAACGTCTTCCATTTAAGGATTATGGAGGCCACTGTGCTCATAGGAACCTTAAGTATTGCAGACATTCTTTTGTAACCTTGTCCAGATATGTACCTTGCCACAATTCTGTCTCTGAGCTTCTTGGGCAGTTCCTTTGACCTCATGATTCTCATTTTATCTGACATGCACTGTGAGCTGTGAGGTCTGGGATATGTCACTGGGTGGACGTTGCTCGGTTCCGTGACCCTGGGGGTTGCTTTAAAAGGGATTATGTACAGGGGAATGTTTAATAAAGTTTATGTTGTGACGCCACTTGCGGGTTGCGCTTATGGAGTTAGAACCGCCGCTGCACAGTCTCTCCGCTGGGGCTGATGTTGACGGCAGCCTGGATGTTGGGCTCTCCGCAAGTAGGGCCGAGGACCCAGGGGGTAGGTGATCATTATTATAGTTTTTAAGGTTGAAGGGAGACTCTAAGTCCATCTAGTTCAACCCGTAGCCTAACATGTTGATCCAGAGGAAGGCAAAAAAAACCCAATGTGTCAAATAAGCTCCAATGGGGAAAAAATTCCTTCCTGACTCCACATACGGCAATCAGTCTAGTTCCCTGTATCAACACCCTGTCATAAAATCTAATATACATAACTGGTAATATTATATTTTTCAAGAAAGGCATCCAGGCTCTGCTTAAATGTTAGTAGTGAATCACTCATTACAACATCATGCGGCAGAGAGCTCCATAGTCTCACTGCTCGTACAGTAAAGAATCCTCGTCTGTGGTTATGATTAAACCTTCTTTCCTCGAGACGTAGCGGATGCTCCCGTGTTCCAGTCGCAGGCCTAGTAGGTGTAAAGAGATCTTTGGAAAGGTCTCTGTACTGTCCCCTCATATGTTTATACATTGTGATTAGATCCCCCCTAAGCCTTTGTTTTTCCAAACTAAATAACCTCAAGTTTAATAACCTGTCTTGGTGTTGCAGCCCACCCATTCCTCTAATAATCTTGGTCGCTCTTCTATCTACCTGTAAGATTATGCTATTTATAACCTTCTATACTTTTGCTATCAAGAAAAGCATCCATTCCTCTCTTAAATTCATTCAGTGAGTTGGCCATCACCACTTCCTCAGGAAGAGAGTTCCAGAGCCTCACTGCTCTTACCGTGAAGAACCCTCTTCTATGCTGATGTAGAAATTTTCTTTCCTCCAATCGAAGAGAATGCCCCCTTGTTCTTGTCATAGTCCTTGGTACAAACAGATCATGGGAGAGATCTCTATATGGCCCTCTGATATATTTGTACATATTTATTACGTCTCCCCTAAATCTTCTCTTTTCTAGAGTAAATAGACCTAATTTTGATAACCTTTCCGTGTATTGTAATGCACCCACTCCATTTATTATTTTAGTAGCCCGCCTCTGAACCCTTTCAAGTTCAGTAATATCTTTCTTGAGCACCGGCGCCCAAAATTGCACACAATACTCCAAGTGTGGTCTGACGAGTGATTTGTACAGAGGGAGAATGATGTTTTCATCTCGTGCCCCCAGACCTCTTCTAATGCATCCCATCACCCTATTTGCTTTGGTGGCTGCTGCCTGACACTGGGCACTCCAATTTAGATTCTTATTGACTAAGATGCCTAAGTCTTTTTCCATGTCTGATTTCCCCAGCAGTTTCCCATTTAGTAAGTAATCGTAGCATCTGTTTCTCCTTCCCATGTGCATAACCTTACACTTATCTGTGTTAAACCTCATTTGCCATTTTTCAGCCCAATTCTCCAATTTACTCAAATCCATCTGTAGTTGCAAACTGTCCTCCTTTGTGTTAACTACCTTACATAGTTTTGTATCATCTGCAAATACTGATATTTTACTCTGTAAACCATCCACCAGATCATTAATAAATATATTAAATAGTAAGGGGCCCAATACAGACCCCTGTGGCACCCCACTAGTAACCCTGGCCCAATCTGAGTATGCACCATTAATAACCACTCTTTGTTTTCTACCACTAAGCCAGCTACCTACCCATCTACACACATTTTCCCCGAGCCCAAGCTTTCTCATTTGACTTAGCAGTCTTTTATGTGGGACAGTGTCAAATGCTTTACCGAAGTCGAGATAAATGACATCCAATGATTCTCCTCGGTCCATGTGAGAGCTTACATCCTCATAGAAGCTGATCAGGTTAGTTTGACAGGAGCGATCCTTCATAAATCCATGTTGATATGGAGTTAAACAATTATTAACATTGAGACATTCCATAATAGTATCCCTTAAAAACCCTTCAAACATTTTACCCACAACAGATGTTAAGCTTACCAGCCTATAGTTTCCAAGTTCCCTTTTACACCCTTTTTTGAATATTGGTACCACATTTGCTAGCCGCCAATCCAGTGGAACAGACCCAGTTTCTATAGAGTCTTTAAATATAAGGAATAGAGGCCTGTCTATCGCATTACTTAACTCCCTTAATACCCGAGGGTGAATGCCATCAGGGCCTGGTGATTTGTCAATTTTAATGTTACTAAGTCGGTTCTGCACTTCTTCCTGGGTTAGGCAGGTCATACTTAATGGGGCATTTACATGATCACTCTGCATTTCCCCTGGCATATGCTTTTCCTGTGTGAACACAGTTGAGAAAAAAGTATTTAAAACCTTTGCTTTTCCCACATCGCTTTCTATGATTTTACCCTCATTATTCTTTAAATGGCCAACAC